>NW_027591521.1:0-85536 GCF_964213995.1 Mustelus asterias | reverse complement strand
GAGTCTTTGGGCGGTTTTACAATCGTCACTCAACTGTGGATAACTTGATGCTAACATGACGCCCTTCCTTCCTTCCTTCCTTCCTTTCTCTTCCTTCCTTCCTTCCTTCCTTCCTTCCTTCCTTCCTTCCTTCCTTCCTTCCTTCCTCCTCTAAACGTTCCTACCTTCGTTCATTCCTTCCTTCTTATCTTTTTCCTTCTCTTCCTTCCTTCCTTCCTTCCTTCCTTCCTTCCTTCCTTCCTTCCTTCCTTCCTTCCTTCCGTCCTTCCTTCCTTCCTTCCTTCCTCCTTCCTTCCTTCCTTCCTTTCCGTCCTTCTCTTCCTTCCTTCATTCCTTCCGTTCTTACTTCCTTTCTTCATTCCTTCCTTCCTTCATTCCTTCCGTCCTTCCTTCCCTCTCTTCTTCCTTCCTTCCTTCCTTCCTTCCTTCCTTCCTCCTTCCTTCCTTCCTTCCGTCCTTCCTTCCTTCCTTCCTCCCTCCAAACGTTCCTTCCTTCGATCATTCCTTCCTACTTATCTTCCTTCCTTCCTTCCTTTCTTTCTTCCTTTCTTCATTCCTTCCTTCCTTCAATCCTTCCTGCCTTCCTTCCCTCTCTTCTTCCTTCCTTCCTTCCCGTCCTTCCTTCCTTCCTTCCTTCCTTCCTTCCTTCCTTCCTTCCTTCCTTCTTTCCTTCCTTCCTTCCTTCCTTCCTTTCTTCGTTCTTTCCTTACTTCGTTCCTCACTTCCTTCCTCCCTCCAAACGTTCCATCCTTCGTTAATTCATTCCTACTTACATTTCTTCTTCCTTCCTTCCTTCCTTCCTTCCTTCCTTCCTCCGCTCATTCCTTCCTACTTATCTTTCTTCCTTCCTTCCTTCCTTCCTTCCTTCTTCCTTCTTCCTTCCTTCCTTCCTTCCTTCCTTCCTTCCTTCCTTCCTTCCTTCCTTCCTTCTTCCTTCCTTCCATTCCTTCCTTTCTTTCTTCCTTTCCTCAATCCTTCCTTCCTTCATTCGTTCCTTCCTTCCTCTCCTTCTTCCTTCCTTCCTTCCTTACTTCCTTCCTTCCATCCTTCCATCCTTACTTCCTTCCTTTCTTCTTTCCTTACTTCCTTCATTCCTTCCTTTCTTTCTTCCTTTCCTCAATCATTCCTTCCTTCATTCGTTCCTTCCTTCCCTCTCATCTTCCTTCTTCCTTCCTTCCTTCCTTACTTCCTTCCTTCCTTCCTTCCATCCTTCCATCCTTCCTTTCTTCTTTCCTTCCTTTCCTTCCTTCCTCCCTCCAAACGTTCCTTCCTTCGTTCATTCCTTCCTACTTATTTTTCTTCTCCTTCCTTCCTTCCTTCCTTCCTTCCTTCCTTCCTTCCTTCCTTCCTTCCTTCCTTCCTTCCTTCCTTCCTTCCTTCCTTCATTTCTTTCTTTCTTTCTTCATTCCTTCCTTCCTTCATTCCTTCCTTCCTTCCTTTCTTCCTTCCTTCTTCCTTCGTTCCTTCCCTTCCTTCCTTCCTTCCTTCCATCCTCCCTTCCTTCCTTCCTTCCTTTCTACCCCCTTCCTCCCTCCCTCCCACTCTCCCTCCCCTCTGCCTTCCTCCCTGCCACCCTTTCTCCGTCCGTCCCTCCCTCCCTTGCTTCCTTCATTCCTTCCTTCGTTCCTTCGTTCGTTCGTTTGTTCGTTCCTTCCTTCTTTCCATCCTTCCTTCCCTTCCTTCCTCCTTCCTTCCTTCCTTCCTTCCTTCCTTCCTTCCTTCCTGCCTGCCTTCCTTCCTTCCTTCCATCCTTCCTTCCTTTCTTTCTTCCTTGCTTCATTCCTCCCTTCCTTCCTTCATTCCTTCCTTCCCTCATTCCTTCCTTTCTTTCTTCCTTTCTTTTTCCTTCCTTCATTCATTCCTTCCTTCCTCCATTCCTTCCTTCCTTATTTCCTTCCTACCCCCTTCCTCCCTCCCTCCCTCTCCCCCTCCCCTCTACCTTCCTCCCTCCCTCCCTTTCTCCCACCGTCACTCCATCCCTCCCTGCCTTGCTTCCTTCGTTCCTTCCTTCGTTTCTTCCTTCGTTCGTTCCTTCCTTCCTTCCATCCTTCCTTCCTTCCTTCTACTTTTCTTCCTTTCTTCCTTCCTTCCTCCTACCGTCCCCCTCCCTCCCTCCCTCCCTCCCACCCTCTCTCCCACTACCCCTCCATCTCTCCTTCCCTCCCTTCCTTCCTTCCTTCCTTCCTTCCTTCCTTCCTTCCTTCCTTCCTTCCTTCCTTCCTTCCTTCCTTCCTTCCTTCCTTCCTTCCTTCCTTCGTTCGTTCCTTCCTTCCTTCCTTCCTTCCTTCCTTCCTTCCTTCCTTCCTTCCTTCCTTCTTTCCTTCCTTCCTTCCTTCATTCGTTCCTTCCTTCCTTCTTTCCTTACTTCGTTCCTTCCTTCCTTCCTCCCTCCAAACGTTCCATCCTTCGTTCATTCCTTCCTACTTATCTTCATTCCTTCCTTCCTTCCTTCCTTCCTTCGTTCCTTCCTTCCTTCCTTCCTTCCTTCCTTCCTTCCTTCCTTCCTTCCTTCCTTCCTTCCTTCCTTCCTACCTTCCTTCCTTCCTTCCTTCCTTCCTTCCTTCCTTCATTCCTCCGTTCCTTCCTTCCTACTTTTCTTCCTTCCTTCCTTCCTTCCTTCCTCCCTTCCTTCCTTCCTTCCTTCCTTCTTTCCTTACTTCGTTCCTTCCTTCCTTCCTCCCTCCAAACGTTCCTTCCTTCGTTCATTCCTTCCTACTTATCTTCATTCCTTCCTTCCTTCCTTCCTTCCTTCCTTCCTTCCTTCCTTCCTTCCTTCCTTCCTTCCTTCCTTCCTTCCTTCCTTCCTTCCTTCCTTCCTTCCTTCCTTCCTTCCTTCCTCCCTTCCTTCCTTCCTTCCTTCCTTCCTTCCTACGTTTCTTCCTTTCTTCCTTCCTCCCTTCCACCGTCCCCCCCCCTCGCCCTCCCTCACGCCCTCCGTCCCTCTCTCCCTCCCTCTCTCCCTTCCTCCCTCCCTCCCTTGCTCCGACCGTCCCTCCCTCCCTGCCTTCCTTCCTTCTTTCCTTCCTTCGTTCCTTCCTTCCTTCCTTCCTTCCTTCCTTCCTTCCTTCCTTCCTTCCTTCCTTCCTTCCTTCCTTCCATCCTTCCTTCCTTCGTTCCTTCCTTCCTTCCTAATTTTCTTCCTTTCTTCCTCCCTCCCTTCCACCGACACCCCTTCTTCCCTGTCTCCCACTGCCCCTCCCTCTCTCCTTCCCTCCCTTCCTTCCTTCCTTCCTTCCTTACTTCCTTCCTTCCTTCCTCCCTTCCTTCCTTCCTTCCTTCCTTCCATCCTTCCGTCCTTCCTTCCTTCCTTCCTACCTTCCTTCCTCCTTTTCTTCCTTTCTTCCTTCCTCCCTTCCACCGTCCCCCCTCTCCCTGCCTCCCTCCCTCCCTCCCTCCCTACCTCCCTCCTTCCCTCCCTCCATCCCTCCCTCCCTCCCACCCGCTCCCTCCCTCCCTCCCTCTCTCCTTCCCTCCCTCTCTCCTTCCCTCCCTTCCTTCCTTCCTTCCTTCCTTCCTTCCTTCCTTCCTTCCTTCCTTCCTTCCTTCCTTCCTTCCTACCTTCCTTCCTTCCTTCCTTCCTTCCTTCCTTCCTTCCTGCCTTCCTTCCTTCATTCCTCCCTTCCTTCCTTCCTACTTTTCTTCCTTCCTTCCTTCCTTCCTTCCTTCCTTCCTTCCTTCCTTCCTTCCTTCCTTCCTTCCTTCCTTCCTTCCTCCCTCCCTCCTTCCCTCGCTCAGTCCCTCCCTCTCTCCGTCCCTCCCTCCCTCCCTCCCTCCCTCCCTCCCTTCCTTCCGTCCTTCCTTCCTTCCTTCCTTCCTTCCTTCCTTCCTTCCTTCCTTCCTTCCTTCCTTCCTTCCTTCCTTCCTTCCTTCCTTCCTTCCTTCCATCCTTCCTTCCTTCCTCCCTTCCATCCTTCCTTCCTTTCTTTCTTCCTTTCTTCATTCCTCACTTCCTTCGTTCTTTCCTTCCTTCCGTCCCATGGAGAGGGATTAAACATCGCAGAGTGACCAGAACTGCGTTTTCGTCACCCCACATTGTAGCATACATTGTTCCAAATGCATATCCCAAAGGGCGAAGCAAGTGGGCTGGCTTTGCTACGGACGTTTTCAGAGCTGTTTTGGCTCCTGTTATAAAGGCACTGGATAATGATATTGAATCAGTTTGGCTGAAATGATAAGTTACAATTGAAGGCTACAACGGGTGAGTGTACTCGAGCGACCCCGGAACTGTCACTTCTGAAGACGTCAGAGCATTATTTTTGAAATATGAAAGGCTTGTTTTTAAGGAACTTCAATTTGTAATTGTAATCACATGTTATATGGACAAGTCAATCCCGCAAGGGTTAAATAGACGACGAATCTGTGGAGTATATTCGGGCTTGATTTTCAGAGCAGTATATTGTGTAACCTGCACGCGAATGGGCGACTTTAATTTTGTTTTACTTCGTAAAAAAAAAGAGGGAACTTCTGGTTAAAGATTGCCAACGGGGTAGCGAACATCATATGATCAAATTCGATATGAAGTTGGAGGGGGAACGCCATTTCTCCATAACTAGTGTATTTAACTTACATATGTGCAATTCCTGTGGTGACGGACAGGAGTTATCAAAATTGAACTTTGTCAACAAGGTAAAGCGCTGGTCAATAGATGGGTATGGCATATATTCAATAAGATGGTACAAAATATTCAGCAGGTTTCTCTCCCAATTCAAAAGAAGAATTCCACGACAATGAAGCAAATGCTCGGCTACCAAATGAGGTCAGTGATATCTTAAATTGAGAAGCAGAATATGTAAAATGGCAATGGGTAGTTGCAGACCAGAGGACTAGGAAATATTTTGATCCAGCAACAAAGGACAAACTCACAAGAAGGGAGGAAATTAATTTGGAGAAAAAGCTTGTATGTAGTAAAACAAAAACAGACAGCATTTTTTTATGGACCAATCAGTAGGGTGGCATTGAAATGCGGAACCTTTACTGAAGGCGGCAGGTGAATTGATAGCAGCAAACATTGAAATGGCAGATATGCTGAACATTTTCGTTTTCAGAAGACTGCGTCGTGGAAGACATTGGAATACTCTTAAATTATCAGATAGGCGTATTCCAAATGAGATGGCAGGACTTATCAAAATGCTAATCACAAGGCATAGAGAATTTGAGAAATTCAAGTGGCTAAATGAAAGGAAGTCAGCAGGATCCTGTGAACTGCACTCTGCGGATGTAATGGAAGCAACTGCACTGATAGTGGACCCATTATGTGAAACTTTTCGTGACTCACTAAGTTGTGGGACGTTGCAAAACAATAGGGAGGCGATGGGCTTGTGACTTTATCGATGGATTATCAATCCAGCTCATGTCCTGGGGACCCGAGTTTCAATCCTGCGACGGCAGCATTGAATAAAATATATCTGAAATTAAGTACCTACTGATGACCACGAAACCATTGTCGATTGTCCAAAAAAATTAAAAAAGACATCTCGTTCACTAATGCACTTTCGGGAAGGAAATTTGTCGTCCTTACCTGGTCTGGCCTACCTGTTACTCCAGAGCCACAGAAGTGTGGTTGACTCTCAACTGCCCTCGGCCAACAAGGCATGGCCAGTAAATTCTGGCCCAGCCAGCGACGTCCATGTCCCACGAATGAATATAAAAATATAAATAGCCGCCAATGTGGACACCATTATTCAGAAATACATTACGGTGGATGACAGGGACCAATTAGTCAGATTTTAACATCTATTATTGACAAGATTCTCACCTGAATAATCAAAGAGTAAACAACTATTCATTTAGGGTAGCTAAATATAATCAAATCTACTCAATGCAGCTTATTGAAAGTTTTAGCAAATTTGTTTGAATTAGTTCAGGAGATAGAAGCGACAGTATATAGTGCAGAAACTCTAGATGTATTGTGTTTATATATCCAAAAATAATTTAACAAGGTGCCGCATAAGAATGTGATGTGTCACGTAAAAGCTTATGGAATTAAGTGGTGTGTTCGCACTGGTTGAAACATTGCTGCCACATAGAATATGCAGCGTGAGAATAGATGCGTCCTTTCTGAGTGGAAAGACGGAGTTCCCATGAATCAGTTCTTGGATGACAATTATTCAGTATTTACATGAATGACTTCGAGGATGGAAAATACACTATAAGATTTTCAAATTTGCCGTTAGTGTGAAGATCGGTGGAAGGACATGTTGTGGTCTGGAAACATATGTGCTTGAGACTGTCCTTTCTGCCTTGCATCTGTCTATATGTCCACAGCCACTCATAATTTAATTGTGAGGATATCACAAATTAACAATTCAAAACTGAAAAATATAAACGATCAATAATGCTGGAATATTTATGATTAAGCCTGTCAAGCGAATGTGTGAGGGAATTAATTCCAAGATTTAAATTTGAAAATATTACCACCAATATTCATGTCAAACGCATCACTAAATATCAGCACATTTCAGAAGAATGTTAATCGTACCTGCTTGCTTGAGTGACATTTTCAGATTTTCAATCTCTACGAAGGAAATATGATATTCGACGTTTTACATTACATAATACGTTCAGCCAAGTTTGATTTTTCATTTTTATTTGGCAAGTTACAACAATAATTACAGTCATTTAGGACAGCTGTGTGAAAATAGCTGCCAATTTTCACTGACTGATGCCAGAACATTTTATATTTCAGCCCTCCAGGATATTAAAAACGTTCTGCTGAAGCATTCAGTGTTATAACTTTACTTTCAGCCAATATTCAGCGTAAGCGAATTGCAGGTTTCTTTTTTTAATACTCCTGATCGTTGCTAAACTTTCAAGACAATTGGTGAAATCAGGCATTATGTTACGACAGGGTAGGAGGTAATTTTCTAGTAGACCGAGAAAAATAAAGCTTTCCACATAAATGTATGTGCTCATTAGAATGATGTGGATTTGCAACTTCTCTATCAGCGTTGGAATCGAAGACATTGCGGATATTGAAAGAGAAAGCACACTAGTAATTGAGCCTGGAATTGTAACAGAAAATGCTTTATACAGTACTCATGGGGAAATTATATCAATCGAATTATCGTGCGAGCATGTCATACACGCAAAGGTACAATTAATTGTAACGTGTAACTTCAAATGATAGGCAAACATAAAGTGTGGGTTCATGATGGATTACGGGAACGGGATAAAGGCAAAGGTAGTTAATTTGTGGCATTGGCAGCAGTCAAATCCAGCGGATCGGCAGCGTATTATAAAAACTGCCCTTTCATCATTCCCCATTCAAGAAATTAAGTTCCAAGAAAATTGAGACAATGAGGGTTGTTAGCATGGGCCGATCTCCAGCACCCACACGCAATGCAGAAGGGAAGCATAAAGCAGGAAATTCTAGGTCAGTTTACCAATCATCTATTCTGATTAAAATGTTAGTATCCATTGATATGAAAGCCTCAGCAACACATTTAGATATCTTCTTTGAAGATCCAACTTGGAGATGCCCAATACAGGTAGCCAAATTCAAGTAATTCAAGTCTTATGGTCTTATGGTAGTTCTGTGGGAAAAAAAATATTTGGCAACATTATTGAAGCTCTTTGTGAGGCGTAACGAACAGGGCACATAAATGGGCACAATCAATAGAGTACATTTGCATTTCCGAAATTTGTTTCACATGGTTCTGCACAAAGCAGGTTATCATAAATAATAGGAGCTACAGATATTTTGGGTGATAGATGATCATAAATAGAGGATAAGAAAAAAAATAACAGGAAACTGGAAATTATATTCAAAAGTTAATTTTTTGGATGAGCAAATATTAATTAGTAGGCATCTACTTTAATCATTGTTCCATAATACGTATCACAGAATCATTGAATCACAGAATCCTACAGTGCAGAAGAGGCCCTTCAGCCCATCGAGTCTGCACCGACGCATGATCTACTAATGGAACTTCACTTACGATCAAGTAAGGATATCGCACCACCAGATTTGTTGTGGATGGTGGAGGCTAGGTACAGGTCTCAGAAATAAAACCGAGACTCAAGAAAGACCTGCCTACCTAACTGCCACTTGCCAGCACTTGGCCCATAGCCTTGAATGTTTGGGCGTGCCAAGTTTTCATCCGGGTACTTTTTAAAGGATGTGAAGCATCCCGTCTCCACCACCCTCCCAGGCAATGCATTTCAGATAGTTACAACACTCTGAGTAAAGCAGGTTTTCCTCAAACCACTCTAAATTTCCCAACCCTCCCTTTAAGCTTGTGTCTCCTCGTAACTGACTCTTCAAATAAGGGGAACAGCTGCTCCCGATTCATCCTGTCCATGCCCTTCATAATCTTGACATTTCAATCAGTTCGCCCCTCAGAGAAAACAACCCAAGCCTATCCAAACTCTCTTTCTAACTTAAATGTTCCATAGCAGGCAGCATTCTGGTGAATATCCTCTGCACGTTCCAGTGCGTTCACTGACTTCCCATAATGCGGCGGCAAGAACTGACATGTAGTGGGAGCACTTTATTTCTCCACAGAATGCCTGATGCAGCAGAAAGACCAACAGTCTTGAAATCAAAAACTATGTCAGATGCAGGAGAAAGGCATTCACAAATAGATAAATGAATCTCGGCGGCTTATGATGCATACATGTTTTAAAACAAATCGAAACATCGATGGTTGGCACTTCGGAATTCTTTGTGACCACAAGCTGTTCCTGGTCTTAATCGGAGAAGATTAGCCACTGCTTACAATAGCTTTATCAACAGTGCAGAGGTGAGCGTCTGATTGGCAGCGTAATGTTATATTTTCCAGCACCTCCCCCCGCCGCCACCCCACCCCCCACCCCGCCCCCGCCAGAGACTAAGATACACAGGCCAGATTTAGTTTTCCACATGGAGTGGAATTATCATCGGTTCCACGAGAGATATTGCTGGCACTGCATATGAGAGACATGGTCGGTCTGAGCTAAACTCACATGGATGTTGACAGAAAGCATTGTCTCATGTTAAAATATGTTTATGGAAGGGTGGGTGGTATGATAACTGAAAGCTGCTAAACCGTAGCAAGGGGGGGTGGGGGGTGGGGGTGGAGATAACTTTTGTAGGTTTGCAGATGAATTTTTAATCGTGCGTGGGTGGACTGGAGGTTGTCAGGCCCCAAGGGAAGCGACTTTTATTGTATGAATTGCATGGCTCACATCCGTGACAAAGGATGATGAAAACACTGGTCAGAATTTATGCCTGCTGGCCGAGTATCGAGAAAGAGACAGAAACGATGGTAACGACAATGTCCGAGTTGTGAATACTAACAGTGTTGCCACTGACTAAGATATATCCTTGGTATTGACCAGTAGAACATTGTCAAAAATACCAGCTGATGTGCAGGGCCAATTAATGGGCATGTGCTTCTAATATTAGTGAACGTGAACGCGAACTAATTGGATGTCCAGTTGACGAAGTCTGCGGTGGCCTCGACCACCGTTGACAAACTGATAAAATCTGTTGCCATTCAAGGCATCCCTGAGATCTCACAGTCAGACACAATGAAGTCTTTCACTGCGGAGGAGTTTAAGCAATGTGTAAAATCAAACGGCATTCGCCAAGTTATGGCAGCACCTTGTCACAAGACCTCAAACGAGTTAGTGGAACATGCTGCTTAAACATTCAGGGACTCAACGAAGAACAAGAGAATAGGCCTTCAACATTAAAAATAGTTGGTTTTTCGATGTCTTCCAACACCATGCCAAATGCTATTATGTGGGTACGCCGGCTGGCCTACTAATGGAACATCACTTACGATCAAGTTTGGATATGACACCACCAGATTTGTTGTGGAGGGTTGAGGCTAGGTGCAGGTCTCAGAAATAAAACCGTGAGTCAAGAAAGAAAGACAGAATTTCCCAAATTGTGAACTTAGCCATGGTTAGACAATTTACAACGGGTTCAGCATGGTTAGCTGTTAGAATTGTGTGAAGGACAGGGCAGATCTCTCATTTCGAAGAGATATAAAGTTGCCACGTTAAGAAATGTGCAGTTCAGCTGGGAAGGAGAACATCACCTGTTATAAGGATTCTGCATCTGAATTTGGCAATAGAACAAAGAACAAAGAACAATGCAGCACAGGAACAGGCCCTTCGGCCCTCCAAGCCCGCGCCGCTCCCCGGTCCAGGATTGAATCCTGAATCCAGGATCCCCGCCCAATTTTCCAGCCTATCTACATACCAATATCCTATCCACCGAGCTGTCCCTCACAGCTACGATGCTTTGTTCATTACAACCTATTAACTTACCCCCACCCCCCCATTCCAGACCATGTGATCTCCAGGGAGAGGCGAAAACCCAGAGTGAAAAACCCCAGGGCCAATATGGGGAAAAAAAATCTGGGAAATTCCTCTCCGACCCCCTGAGGCGATCGAAACGAGTCCAGGAGATCACAATGGCCCCGATCGGAAAATGCTTCCCAACCCTAGTCATTTCCACTTCCACGAACACCATATGAATCCCCTGCCCCCGAGACAGGTTCCCAACTATCCGCAGTCTCACTCTGTACTGGCACCAGCAAGATGATCGTAGAATGAAGCCTTGAAACGAGAAACCAGGAACAATTAGCCCGCGCCGCTCCCTGGTCCAAACTAGATCACTCTTTTGTATCCCTCCATTCCCACTCCGTTCATATAGCTGTCTAGTTTTCTATCTGCCAGGAATAGTTTCTGTCAAAGAGCATATACTAACGAAAATCTCCGTCTTAAATTCTGAATCTGCTATTGCACGGATAACCTCCTCCAATCATGGATCCTTTAAAGTCCGCTCCAAATACTTCATTTTTCAATAATATCGCCTTTTATTCTACTTAAATCGAGTAAGAATAGACCTAACGTGCTTTTCCTTTACTCGCAAGTAAATCCAGTAAATCTACCGATTGAGTATTCCTGTAACTGCTTCAGAGGTCAAGAAAAATAATTCGCCAATTGTTTCTCAAAACTGAAAAGACTTATTAATTCGGTGCAGAGTTATTGTTTATCCCAATAGTTTATTTGTGATCACTCCCAGTACTTAATGCCTTCATCCTTGCAGGGCACACGGTGAATGTATGATGGCGAGAGTGTCACACAAATGGAATCAAAGTAAAAGTAACACGGTAACTTTTTTCTAAATGAAGCATTTGCAACTCTTTTGAGTTGAATCAAGATTTACCTTTATCTTTTTGAATGAGAGCTTTGTCTGTCGAAGAGGAATATGCCAGTTCATAAAATAATCAAAGCATACGATGCAGCATTATACGTTCACAAACATATACCGATGCAAAATGTTCTCTTGTTAAGCAGGGAGGGACAGGGAACACTCAAGCAATAGTTGTAGGAGACTCTATAATTAGGGGTACAGATAGGCGCTTCTGTGGACGTGAAAAAGACTGCAGGATGGTATGTTGCCTCCCTAGTGCCAGGGTACAGGATGTCTCTGAACAGGCAGAAAGCATTCTGAAGGGAGAGGGTGAACAGCCAAGGGTCGTGGTGCACAGTGGTACTGACGACATAGGTAGGAAGAGTGATGAGGTCCTGCAGCAGCAATTTAGGAAGTAAGGTAAAAAGTTAAAAAGCAAAATCGCAAGTGTTGTAATTTCAGGATTGCTCCCTGTGGCACGTGCAAGAAATAGGAAGATAGTACGGCTCAACACATGGCTAAACAGTTGGTACAGGAGTGAGGATTTCAGATATCTGGACCATTGAGATCTCTTCCGGAGCAGGTGGGACCTGTACGAGAAGGACGGGCTGCATTTAAACTGGAAGGGCATAAACAGTCTGACGGGGAGGTTTGCCAGGGTCACATGGGAGGATTTAAACAACTTTAGCAGGGGGGTGGGAATCAAAGCAAAGGTGATTTAACTGAAGGGGAACCAGAGAGTAGGACCAGTAAGACTCACAGGAAGAATAGGCAAGGAGTGGTTGCTAATCAATGCGAGCCTGGTGGAATGAAGTACATTTGTTCCAATGCGAGAAGTGTTGCAGGTAAGGCAGATGGACCTAGAGTTTGGATCAGTACTTGGAACTATGATGCTGTTGCTATTCCCTATATTTGGTTAAGGGAAGGACACGTTTGGCAGGATACAGTCCCAGGATGCCGATGTTTCAGGTGGATAAAGGGGGATGTAAAATGGGTGGGGGAGTTGCACGACTGTTTAAGGAAAATATCATAGCTGTACTGTGGGAGGACACTTCAGAGGGCTCATACAGTGAGGCAATATGGGTAGCGCTCAGGAACAGGAAGGCGTAGTCACAATGTTGGGGGTTTACTATAGGCCGCCCAACTACGGACAGGGGATAGAAGAACATATATGCAGGCAAATTTTGGCAAGGTGTAAAAGTAACAGGGTTGTTGTGGTGGGAGATTTTATCTTCCCCGTCTTAACTTATTGCTAGGGGCGTGGATGGGGCAGAGTTTGTAAGGAGCATCCAAGAGGACTTCTTGAAAGAATATGTAGATAGTCCAACGAGGGAAGGGGCCATACTGGACCTCGTAATGGGGAATGAGCCCGGCCATGTGGTCGACGTTTCAGTGGGGGAGCAGTTCGGGAACAGTAACCACAAACCTGTAGCTTTAAGGTACTGATGCATAAAGAATAGTGCAGCCCTCATGTTAATGTGCTAAATTGGGGGAAGTTTGATTCCAACAATATTACGCAGGAACTGACGAATGTAAATTGGGGGCAGATGTTTGAGGGCAAATCAACATCTGGAATGTGGGAGGCTTTAACGTGCAAGTTGATAGGGATTCAAGATTGGCACATTCCTGTAAGGATGAAGGATAAGTATGGCAAGTTTTGGGAACCATGGATAACTGGAGATATCGTGAGCATAGTCAAAGAGAAAAATGAAACATTTGTCAAGGCAAGGAGGCTGGGAAGACACGAAGCAAGTGTGGAATACCAGGAAAGTAGAAAAAAAAAACTTAAGCAAGGAGTAAGAAAGGCTAAAAGGGGTCACGAAAAATCATTGTCCAGCAGGATTAAGGAAAATCCCAAAGCTTTTTTAGACATATATATATATATACATATATATATATATATATATGGAGCAAGAGGGTAGCCAGGGAGAGGGTTGGCCCACTCAAAGACAGTGGAGGTAATCTATGCCTGGAGCCAGCGGAAATGAGTGAGGCATTAAATGAGGATGTTGCATCATTATTCACCAAAGAGAAAGACTTTGTGGATGATGAGTCTGGGAAAGGGTGTGTAGGTAGTTTGAGTCATGTTCAGACCAAATAGGAGGAGGTATTGGCATTATTGGGAAAAAATAAGGTAGACATGTCCCCAGGGCCTGATGGGATATACCCCAGAATACTGAGAGAGGAGAGGGAGGAAATTGGTGGGGCCTTGAGAGAAATCTTTGTATCATCACTGGCGACAGAGGAAGTCCCAGAGGATTGGAGAATAGCCAATGTTGTTCTTTTGTTGAAGAAAAGTAGCAAGAATAATCCAGTGCTGGTGAGTCTTAAGTCAGTGGCAGGGAAAATATTCGAAAGGATTCTTCGAGACAGGATTTACTCCCACTTGGAAATAAGTGGACGTATTAGCGAGAGGCAAGATGGCTTTGTGAAGGGGTGGTCATGTCTCACTAACTTGATCGAGTTTTTTGAGGAAGTGACGAAGATGACTGATGAGGGTAGGGTAGTGGATGTTGTCTACATGGACTTCAGTTAGGCCTTTGACAAGGTCCCTCATGGCAGACTGGTGCAGAAGGTGAAGTCGCGTGGGATCAGATGTGAGCTGGCAAGGTGGATACAGAACTGGCTCAGTCATAAAAGACAAAGGGTATTAGAGAAAGAGTGCGTTTCTGAATAGAGGGCTGTGGCAAATGGCGTTCCTCAGGGATCGGTGCTGGGACCTTCGCTGTTTGTAATATATATAAATAATTTGGAGGAAACTATAACTGGTTTGGATAGTAGGCTGGCGGATGACAAAGAAGTTGGTGGATTTGCGGATAGTGATGAGGACCATCAGAGGATACAGCAGGACATAGAACGGTTGGAGGCTTGGGTGGATAAATTTTTGAATGAGTTTCTTCTGGACAGATGTGAGATAATGCATTTTGGAAGGTCGAATACAGAAAGGAAATATACAATCAATGGCAGAACCCATAAGGGCATTGATGGGCAGAGTGATCTGGGTGTACAGGGACACAGGTCACTGAAAGTGGCAACAGAGGTGGAGAAGGTAGTCAAGAAGGCATATGGCATGCTTGCCTTCATCGGCCGGGACATTGAGTTCAAAAGTTGGGAAGTAATGTTGCAGCTTTATAGGATCTCAGTTCGGCCGCATTTGGAACATAATAGTGTTCAATTCTGGTCGCCACTCTACCAGACGGATGTAGAGGCTTTAAAGAAGGTACAGAGCTGATTTATCAGAATATTACTGGCATGGAGGGCATTAGCTATGAGGAGAGGTTGGAAAAACTTGGTTTGTCCTCACTGGAACGACGGCGGTTTAGGGGCGCCCTGATAGAAGTTTACAATATTATGAGGGTCATAATCAGAAGCCATTTCCCACGGTGGAAGAGTCAATTACTAGGGGGCATCGGTTTAACGTGCGAGAGGCAAGATATAATGGAGTTGGGCGAGGCAGATCTTTTACACAGAGGGTGGTGGGTGCCTGGAACTCGCTGCCGGGGGAGGTAGTGGAAGTAGATACGATAGTGACTTTTGACAAATACATGAATTGGAATAGGATGGGATAAGAGGGATAATGATACCCGGAAGGGTAGCGTGCTTTAGTTCAGTCAGGCAGTATGTCAGGCAGGGTTAGAAGGCAGAACTGCCTCCTCCCGTGTTGTAATTTTCTTTGATCTTTGTTGTGTGTTTCAAGATGGCGAATGAACAGAATGGTTCGAATCGTAGGGCATTGCTCTATATTTGTGCTACAATGGAATGTTGATTTGCTGAACTAAATATTTCAATTGTTTTCCCGAGCATGTGGAATTTTCTCTGTTACATTCCCGCGCTCATGGAAAACATTAAATATATACCTTATTTCCTTCATACCTTTGTCAGCAAGTGCTGAATCAATCGTGTTAATTTCTAAAAATAAATAGTTATTTTATTGTGTGGTCACTTGAATATTCTCGTCAGTTCAATTTTGTAATGTGTATTCGGTTTAAAGCATATCCCTTAACAAAAATAAATAATCTCCATTGCATTTTCAAGGACATTCAGAACTAAATTTCAAAGTAATCTGTAGATTGAGATCAATCTGTAGACCTGCTGCATTGTGCACAAAACGGAAAAGAAATCTTCTGAGATTACTGTTTTTCCGCAGAAATAAGGTGCTTTAAATGATATTTTCGTTGAAAGCAGCGCCATTTTGGATTTTGCAATTATGCTCGAACATGATAATTCGATAGTGCGGATTATAGAATTACAGAGCTTTGCTAAGAGGACGAACCTAATGACTTCAGTCCTCTTCACGCTATGTGGACTGCTCATGGTTTTGTAAACATCAAACAATTCTCATCGCATCATGCTCTTGCACCCTGAAGACAAGCCCAGTTTTGCTGAAAAAAGAGACACTTTCCTGCACACAGCACAGGCAAAAAACAGCAGGTATTACCGGAGGCATGGCAGTACCGTGGTTAGCATTACTGCCTTAGAGTGCAGGGACCGGGTTCAGTTTCGGCCTTGGGTAACATACTGTGTGCTGTTTGTTCATTTCCTTTGTGCTTGCATAGGTTTCATGCGGGTGTTATTTCCTCCAGAAATGTGCCGTTTAGAATGCATACAGCATTGTTCTTCGGGAGTTCTATGGGAGAACCAAGAACAAACGGAAGCTGATTGGTTGGGAAGTCTACTCTATATGTTCCAGGCGTTGTCATGGAGATTACATAAGAAGAGGATGGCTTTATTCAATTCAAGTAGTGCAATGCCTAGACCTGTCCTTTTAGCCTGCAGACCAGACGTTCCTGGGAAAGAGTAATTGTAGGATCCAGCAAACATAATTGAGTCACAATATGAGCCAGGTTGATAACATTAAATTGACTGTGGATATAGTCCGTAATGCACGAGATATTTTAGCAAAAGGATAACAACTCTCATGTTATATGTTATGCATTTTGTTTTGCAAGCCTGAGCTTGCTCAGTACATTTACTACGATGTCTACATGCTATTTGACATGATACACCAATATTGGGTCTGTGTATCCGGCTCCTCTCTGACACTGGATTTCACATCACACGTTATGATGTTACTTCGTAGGTCGAACGTATTCTTGACTTAATAGCTGCAACTTGTTTGTTGGCAACATTGCAGCATTTGGGTTGGATGGCACGGCTTGCTTTACATTTCTGACCTACCTTACGCGTGGAAACACGGTCATTCCTGGGTCTGAACGCATCGGCCTTAGCGACAGCCATGAGCATGCCTGGCGCACAATGATCTGATTAGCTGACCAATATGCTGAAGGATGTACTCTTTCCCCTATTTCAGCATCAAGCTTGCACCGTGTGACAATGGACGATTTACAATTTGCATAATGCGTCCTAAACAAAGAACAAAGAACAAAGAATAGTACAGCCCAGGAAACAGGCCCTTCGGCCCTCCAAGTCTGTGCCGCTTCTTGGTCCAACTAGACCAGTCGTTTGTATCCCTCCATTCCCAGGCTGCTTATGTGACTATCCAGGTAAGTCTTAAACGATGTCAGCGTGTCTGCCTCCAACACCCTACTTGGCAGCGCATTTCATGCCCCCACCACCGTCTGTGTAAAAACCATCCCTCCAATATCTGAGTTATACCTCGCCCCTCTCACCTTGAGCCCGTGACCCCTCGTGATCGTCACTTCAGATCTGGGAAAGAGCTTCCCACCGTTCACCCTGTCTATCCCCTTCATAATCTTGTACACCTCTATTAGATCTCCCCTCATTCTCCGTCTTTCCAGGGAGAACAACCCCAGTTTACCCAACCTCTCCTCATAGCTAAGACCCTCCATACCAGGCAACATCCTGGTAAACCTTCTCTGCACTCTCTCTAACGCCTCCACGTCCTTCTGGTAGTGCGGCGACCAGAACTGGACGCAGTACTCCAAATGTGGCCTAACCAGCGTTCTATACAGCTGCAGCCTAGTTGCACGATTGCTGGTAGGAACCATTTGCAGCATGTGGAGTTGCAGGAATTGCAACGCCTATATTGATTATCAAACGTATTTTACAGGAGGCAGTAGTAATTAACACATTAGCGCATTCCTCAAATATCACGTGTATTTCGTCAGGCTATTTTGTAACCGGTCGTATTCAGCTATCATTCCTGCCCTTCTTTTAAACATGTCTTCGTAAGAGATATACATTTCGATATCCCACTTTCGATCCACACTTTCAGGCAGCTGGCATTATTCATTGTATGTAAAAAATTCCACACTGTCACACTTCTCTGTTGTCTACTTGTTAAAGAACAATACAGCACAGGAACAGGCCCTCCGGCCCTCCAAGCCTGCGCCGCTCATTTGCCCAACTAGACCATTCGTTTGTATCCCTCTATTCCCAGTCTGTTCATGTGGCTATCTAGATAAGTCTTAAATGATCCCAGCGTGTCCGCATCAATCACCTTGCTTGGGAGTGCATTCCAGGCCCCCACCACCCTCTGTGTAAAATACGCCCCCCTGATATCTGTGTTGAACCTTGCCCCCCTCACCTTGAACCTGTGACCCCTTGTGTTCGTCACCTCCGACCTGGAAAAAAGCTTCCCACTCTTCACCCTATCTATGCCCTTCATAATTGCGTACACCTCTATTAGGTCGCCCCTCATCCTCCGTCTTTCCAGGGAGAACATCCCCAGTTTACCCAATCTCACCTCATAGCGAAGACCCTCCATACCAGGCAACATCCTGGTAAACCTTTTCTGTACTCTCTCCAAAGCCTCCATGTCCTTCTGGTAGTGTGGCGATCTGAACTGGACGTAGTATCCCAAATGTGGCCTAACCAACGTTCTGTACAGCCGCAACATCATATGCCAACTTTCATATTCTATGCCCCGTCCAATAAAGGCAAGCATGCCATATGCCTTCTCCACCACTCTCTCCACCTGTGCTGCCTCCTTTAAGGATCTGTGGACTTGTACACCCAGGTACCTCTGTGTGTCGATACTCCTGATGGTTCTGCCATTTATTGTATATCACCCACTTACTTTAGATCTACCGAAATGCATCACTTCGCATTTATCTGGATTAAATTCCATCTGCCATTTCTCCACCCAATGTTCTAGCCTATCTATATCCTGCTGTATTCTCTCACAATGTTCATCACTATCCACAACTCCAGCAATCTTTGTGCCGTCCACAAACTTACTGATCGCACCAGTTACATCTTCCTCCAAATCATTTATATATATATATATATATATATATATATATCACAAACAGCAGAGGTCCTAGTACAGAACCCTTCGGAACTCCACTAGCCACAGACCTTCACCTGGAAAAAGACCACTCCACTGCTACCCTCTGTCTTCTATGGCTAAGCCAGTTCTCCACCCATTTAGCTAGCTCACCTTTTATCCTGTGAGATTTAACCTCTTGCACCAGCCTGCCATGAGGGACCTTGTCAAACGCTTTACTAAAATCCATATAGACGACATCCGCGGCCCTTCCCTCGTCAATCGTTTTTGTCACCTCCTCAAAAAACGCAACGCAATTTGTGAGGCATGACCTCCCTAGTACAAAACCATGCTGTCGATCGCTAATGAGATTATTCAGTTCTAAATGCGCATATATCCTATCTCTAAGAATCTTCTCCAACAATTGCCCTACCACGGACGTCAAGCTCACCGGCCTATAAATAACGGGGTTATCCTTATTACCCTTCTGAAATAACGGGACCACATTTGCTATCCTCCATCGTCTGGGACCTCACCTGTGTCCAATGAAGAGGCCCAGCAATTTCATCTCTTGCCTCCCTGAGGAGTTTAGGATGAATGCCATCTTAGTTTGGGATTCATCATCTTTGCTTCATGAGCTTCAGTCGCCCATTACTGGTGTTCTGCCTTTACTTCCGAGTGTTCTAATTTTCCTTCTGAATCTACTGTTTCGATAAATTTACAACAGCGTCCATGTCGACATCGGCTGACAGGCAGTAAATCATTTGATGTTTCTTTTAATGGAATTATAGCATCGCTCCCGTGCAGAGAAAGGTCATTCGGCCCATCGATTCTGCATCAACTCTCCTACAGAGCATCACACCGAGGCCCACACACGGCCCCGTCCTATTCCCGCAAATCCACGCATTTACCCCGTTAATCCGCTTGAGGGACACATCCTGCGAGAGTAAGGGATAATTTGTCTTGGGCAAAATACCTAATCTGCAAATTCTTGGAAGGTGGGAGGAAAGGGGAACACGCGGAAGAAACACACGCAGGATGAACATGCAAATTCCACACAGTAAGTCACCCAAGGCTGGCTCCATGGCGCTGTTAGGCAGCAGTGCTAATCATTGTGTCACGATGTAGGAGATTCCATGAGTTCATGTTGTCCTGAGTCACGAGATTTCTGCGGATTAAAGCTCTTTATTTCAATGCACGCTGTAAGTCCAGCAGTTTTTTTTGCAAGGAAATGCACGTTAAAAACAAACAAATGTTAGCTATTTCACTTAAGAAAAGTTTAACTGCGATTGCTTCAGTACATTTCATATTCCTAGTATATCTTTGAAAACTAGTTCATTGCACGCTTGTTAACATCTTTCGAGAAGTCCTTTAAAAGGATGGAGCTTTGAAACAACCATTTCGTGTAGAACTGTTTCGTCTGCCTTGTTAAAATAAAATGGGTAACATAACGCCATTAATAATTAAAACCTTCGTCGTTTGGAGTTACGAAACGAGAGTTTCAAAAGCAGCGGGAATTCAAGCTATTCTACCGTGGACTCTGGTCAGTGCAAGTAGGAATATTGTTGTGAAGATAACTCTTCATTCCATGCTGCAGGAGGAGTGGACTATTTCCACAACATTCAGGATGATCATATTATTAGAATTCTCATTTTGCATTCAACAACGTACCTGGAATCAGCTTGTGTTTTTTTTCATGGACTTCGTACTTCTGAAAAAATACACGTTGCGCGCTGCACATTGCACTTACTGCAGACTTACGATTTCGTAGTTTTTCTTATCTAATGACACTGGGCTCCCGTTTAATTGGGTAAATGCCTGTACCCTCCTGCCATCAACTCCTTGATTTGAAAACCCATACCAAAATGGGGCAATGTTGAAATGAGTGGAAGAGTGGTGGTCAAAGTACTTTCACCTTGCCATCTCGTTCCCACTCTACGTGGACGGCAGGTGACTTAAAAAAGGTCAGACGAGCTTGCAGTCTGATAATTGGAACTCATCCTTCTGAAAGAAGAGTGGGAAAACATAACATGTTAAACTGGTAAAAGGAAGCTATGGGGAGGTAAAGGGACCAGCGGAATTGTTCCGGTTGCTCTTCCATCATTCGATGTGATGAAGGGTTGCTGATTTAGAAACACGGCCTGTTTCTAGATGATAGCTTGAACGAGCTTGAGACGATAATATTCAGCGGCGCTTTCAAAGTAAACATCCAGTCTCAGTCGGCTGATCTCCTGCAGCATTCCATACCAGTTGTTTGGACGCATGCAGACTTTGGGGACAAAAGTGCTACGAAATTTTCATGATGTTATTGCCTCGTTCTTTTTACCTCGGAAACACCTCCTACGAGCCTTACCCTGCTTGTTGATCTTTTCCCCGACTAATCTGTGGCCCAGCGCAGCTTCACAATGCCTGTGTTCTCCCGGCCGCAACATTCCAGGATGGTCTCCCAATCTCTTGAAAATCTGCGGAGGCAATACCGGTGTGCAAAGTACGCATTGGCATTTGGTTTGCTCATAGCGCACTGTGCAGCCGTAATCAGAACTCCGTCTGCACCAGTTGTAGCTCAATTAGGAGACGCCCTTCCATTACTTGCTGTCGGATTTGGCCTGAAACTTAACAATCCTTCCAGCATTCGTTACTTGAAGCTTCGCTTTCCTGCTTCACAAACGGATAGATTTGGCTCATGCAGTTCAACATCACCTCTTTATGAGCCTGCCCTAATTTGCACAGTGAGTCGCTGATGCACAAACGGGCACAGCAGACAAATGGGATTTAAAAAATAAACTGTAAAGTTGTTTTCGGTTGCCCGTAAAGAGCGCCACATGCGTGCGATTGGCCCTGTCTGCCTGGCTGACGACCAGTTGGAGATCTGCCTGTGGACAGATCGATGCTGGCGATCCTTTTTGGGGTGGTGCACCATTATTTAGCGAGTCACTGTCCCATCCAAGCCCATGCGAACAGAGCCAATAAAGTCGCACTCTTGATATCTGCAGATCGCATCCTCACCAATAGGAATATTTGATCTCACTCATCTTTAATAACTGGAGAATAAATGGGACCACAGCAAAAATAACCTCCCACTAACTTACCTGGAAACACCCTATGATTATCTTCTGCAGTTAACTTATATTTGACGTGGGTGCTTGTGCGGAATTTTGCAACAAAAGGGGAAAAGTCAACAGCTGGTAAAATATCTAAAACCAGATCATACTAGTTTCGGAGAAACGATCAGCGTGTTACCAATAAGAAATAAAACAACATATTTCGCCTTGATCTGGTTAGCCACAAATGCGAATACTCACGGATACTTTTGAGACTCTCTTTCAGATATTGCAACTCTTAAAAACAAATTGCAGACACATTACTTGCGTTGCTTCACTCAGACAGTTTGGAATATTTGCCCATTTGCCAAAACATACCAGCAGAGAAGCTGCCACTATTCCTAACCCAGTAGGGTCACCCTTAACAACTTATAGCATACAGCGAACTTCCGGTAATTTTGTTCATGTAGGGCGAATTTAGTGGGTCGATTTTTAACTGTAATTTGGTGTATTGGATCCTTCCAGTTCCGGCTTTCAATATACACCTGAGTTTGTATAATGCAGAAACAAAGCAAAACAAGGGTTGCACAACAAGGAATGGACGAACAACAGTTGTTGCAACACTTGCAAAAAAAATGGGGACATTGCAATCTGAAATCGAAGAACAAGGTACATTTTGAAGTGCAATGATTTATATGTTGGTAAAATTTAAGAAATTCAGACCGAAACCTCCATTATACATTTCAAGTGAAAACAATAAAATCGACACCTCCTTCTTGTAGAGTGACTATTTTTTCTGTCGAAGAATGAACAGTGAATCAGAGTGCTCAGATTTGTGACATACGTTTTTCAAATTGAAGTGTAATGTATTAAAACAAACTTGTTTTCAATGTAAGCTGCTGAAATTCATAATCAAAGATAATCCGTCAATTCAAATTTGACAAAATAAGTTGTTACCGAAGTTAATGCTCCAATCTTCGAACTTTTAAGACAAATAATCATAAAATTCCTGCAGCACAGAAGGGGGTCATTAGGCCCATCGAGTCTGTACCGACCACAATCCCACCCAGGCCCTATTCCCGTAACCCCACACCTTGAACCGTCTAATCCCCCTGGCACTCGGGTCAATTTAGCATGGTCATCAATCTAATCTTTTGACTGTGGGAGGAAACTGGAGCACCCGGAGGAAACCCACGCAGACACGGGGAAAATGTGCAAACTCCACAGATAGTGACACGAGGCCGGAATTGAACCCGGGTTCTTGTTGTTCTGAGGCAGCATTGCTAGCCACTGCGCCATCGCGCAGTGTTAAGTTGAAACGGCATTGAATATGCATGCAAGTCTTTAGAAATATTAGAGTCATTGCGACCGATTTGTTTAATTTACCTTTATCACCTAGGTTGTCAATAATGCTTTGAAATTCTGATGGAAAAATAAGAATCACGAGTTTTAAATTGCAGCGGTTATTTCAGTTCTTTCAATGTTTTTTGTTAATGCATCAAATTTTAAATAGATCGAAAGATAATACTTGCTGCAGTGAAGCCAGTATGTGTTTATATATGTATACTCTCAATGTTGATGTTTTACTACGAAAGCACAGATCACGACATTCAACCGTCACTCTGAATTCACACTCTGACAGGAACTAGAGATTTTACAAATATTCCCACAAGGTTGTTCATTTGAAAAATAAAGAAACGTGTTCTTATCACTCAGCGCTCAATTAATATCATCTAAATGATGGTGCTTTGGGAAGTGTATGTGTACAAAGAGATGCGGGTGTACCTGCACACCATTAAATTAAAGTTGAGAACTAGGTGCAACTTATAACGCGGAAGGCAAATTGTATGCTGCCCTTCATTACAAGAGGAGTTGATTGCAGATATATTGATGGCTTATTGCAGTTACCTAGGGCACTGGTGAGACCACGCTTGGAGTCGTTTGTGCAGTTTTGATATCCGTGCCCAAGAAACTATATACTTGTCGTACCGGGAAAGCAGATGTTCAGTCGGCTGATACCAACGTTAGTGTGCCTGTCACATGAGGAGGAATTGATTCGAATAAAACTCTCTTCATTAGTGTTCAGAAGAATAAGGAAACCTGATTGAAACAAATTAAATTATACTGGGGCTGGACAGGCGAGGTGAGGGGGTGGAGGTGTTTCTTTATTTAAGGAGTCTGAAAGCAGTGGAAACCGTCCCACTATATTGGATTTTTAGGACTAAGGTGAGGGTAAAAATCTTCACTTGGTGGGTAGAGAACCTTTTAGAACTGTATTCTACCACGGAAGGCTATGGGGCTAAGCCAATGAATGTATAAAGTTGAAATATATTTTTTGTAGATGTTAATGACCTAACGAGTAAGCGAGAAATTGGCACCGAATTCGAGGATCAGATATCAGCATATTGAATAGCACAACAAGCTCGAAGGCCAGTATGGTCTCCTCCTTCTCTTCATTTCTTTGTTTCTATATTTTTTTAGAACTTTGATATTTTCTGCTCTCATTCTTTGGTTTCGGCATTATAGATGGACGAGAAGTTTAAATATTGAATACTGCACAATCTAATTTGTATTCTGTCATGACTTAAGAATTTCTCGAAATGTTTGTGAATTGTTAATTATATCAAATGAAACTGAATGTTGCCTCGGAACACAACCTAAAAGATGCCAGCCAATCTGCCAAATGTTGATGCTTGGTTACCACTTATTAAATACATTTCAGAGTGCACAAACGTTGTGTTGCATTAAAAATGCATTGTTTTCAAGTACCTTCCTCCTTTTCAGCAAGCATGTTTTCTAATAGGGAGAAAAATTTTTTTTGAATATGAGCACAATTATAAATAAAAGACATTTAGTTCCACAAGATTATATTTTGAAGACAATTCCAAGAGTGAGCATTGCGTTTCCCATTAGAAGAATATTTGCATATTACAGGCTCCATACAGTATCATTTCTGATATACACTAGAATGAGAACTGTTCTGTAAAGCACTCATTATAATGTTTAACATCACATTAGAGCATAATGATCTTTAACGTGATTTTAAATATGATAATACGTGTTTTGTTATTCAAATGTTCATTAGGTCTTACCTGCATTTCTTAAACTTTTCAGAATTTTTTCGATTTCTGTAATTCATATGTGGACATTTTATCAATTACTTCCACGTTATAAATTTCTAATATTATTTATGTTACAAGAAGTGATGGCGACATTCACTCCAATCTTGTTTCCCCTGTCAACTAAACTAATTTATGTTCGTGAACTGGGAATTAAAATAAGGAACTTCGATCTGCTGGCACACATCTGCAACACTGAATTCATGTCTGGACAGGCATTGCACAGGTTCCACAAGAAAATTATGCAATACGCACATTTGGCAGCTGCTCTGAAATGGTGGCTTTACTTTCAAACAAGTTGCTAATAAATGCATCGAACACAATGAAAACGAAAATACGCCTTTTAACACATAATCCATGTCATCCTGCCAGTTCGTTACACAAGTAGTGAAAGTGAAGCTTTTATTCCTTGACAGATGTAAATAATCGTCTTCCAAATTCGATGTTTCAACCTGACACATATATGAAAGACTTTATAAAAATTCTAATCAACTTTTAAGTTAAGCTAGCAATCAAGCCCTTTCACAAATCTACGTTGGTCGATAGGATGCCTAGCTTTTTGATTGTTCCTGCGAACATCCCAGGAAATTGAGAAAATTGCACCATGCGCTTGAATTGTCCCGTTTAGATAGTGCTAGGTCTTTGGGAAGTGAGTAGTGAACTATTTGCTTCAGCATATTTCTGTCTGACGAGAAAACATTTTGTCAGTGGTGCACTAACAAATCTTGTGTTAAGGGGAACGAAGAACTTGTCAATGGCAACGGAGAGGGGTTTTCTCTGCAGGTAAGGCGGGGATGTGAATCAGATATAAAATAACGGGCGAGGTAATGGCCTTATATTTTCCTGAATGATCGAGGTATCTGTTATCACCGTGGCTCAGAAGAAGGATTAAGGTGTGGATGAGCATGCCGTCCATTGCCTACCCTGGTACGTCGTGCCCTAATGGCATTTGCTACCAAATAAACCTGTTGGACTTTAACCTGGTGTTGTTAAAACTCTTACTGTGTTTACCCCATTCCAACGCCGAATCTCCACATCATGACTTCGCGCCCTGACAGGGTGCCAGTAAAATTAAATCGGGCATGGACTGAGCAGCCATGGAGATGTTTACTGTTCTCCAGAGCCAAGACCCAGATTGGTGAACATTTGGTTGCATGCTTATTTGTTTGGATAAAGAACGTTAAATAAATATTGACAAGTAATATACTTAGATCCGCCAAATCCAGAGTGTCATAGGATGCACAAATGGTGAATGCCCAAGGTAAGAACTAAACAAAGTGAAATACATTAATCTTGCAAAATGTGCTAATTAATAGGAAGCAGAAAATGAGCATTGTCTTGGATTCTCGATGTTGAAGGTTTTGACACGTGTCGTAGTGTAAGCAATGCTGCTGGGTCATGAGCTATTTACAGTCAAGTTACTGAACATCTTTTGGAACGACAAAAACAATGTTGGCATTTTTGAAATCCGGTTTGAGTTCAAGAGTAAAGAACACTTGATGGAAATAGAATTATACATGACTTTTCTGTGGACCCGCTTGGAGTACACTGTGCAATTTTGGTTTTCATATGTTCAGATATATCGGCAGTGCAGGTGTTGAGCGAAGATTATGAAAGAGTTGTTATTCGATGAGAAGCTGAGTGAATTATGCTTACATTCTCTTCTCGGGACTTGAGGAGAACAAACTGTGTTGTAACCATCTCATCTGTCCTTCCCACATAGACGCAAACATACACACACGCACGCACAGACACACAAACACGCACATTTTCCCCTTTGGGCAATAGTGGGGAAGCTGTGGAAGGATTGGCGAACTGGTAGGCAGCCCATTTTATCTCGTCATGAAACCTTCATCCGTGCCCACCAAGTCTTTTAAGTGCTGGCAGCTTCTATTCTAGAGGGAGGTGCACTTGCGTACATTATGCCACAAACCTCCTGGAAAGGGAGACAATCCGATTGAATCCCTGGCTGTGAAATCTATCGTCGACCATCTCAGCATCAGGGAGCAATAGTTTTGGATTGAGATCAGAACTTTTTTTCAACACTGAAGGGGCTGTGAATCTATCAATTATGTGTCCCAAATCTTCTGCCATTGAACAAATACACGGTGAAATCAAAATATATTTGGTCTTTCAAGTAATCGATGGATTAACAGATTAATGCCAGGAATGGGTGGCTTGCCTTATGAGGAAAGGTTGAGCAGGTTCGGCATGTATTCACCGATAATTGGAAGAGTAGAAGGCGACTTGATCGAAAGCTTTAAGATTCCCGGGGACTTGGTAGGGGGTATCTGGGGAATGGTGTTTCTTCTTGTGGTTGCACCTACAATTGGTCCTCGCATTATAAACAGGAGTTTGTTCATTTAATACAGAGCTCAGAATATTTTGGTCTCCAGGAAAAGATTGTGAGATTTTGGAACTCTTCTTCAAAAGGTGGTGAACGCAGTCCCTTTTTTCTTTCTGAAGGCAAATGTAGATCAAGTATTCATAAGCTCGTGTATGAAAGGTCGTTGGCTGTATAAAACAAATGTGCACCAAAGGTTACAACCAGATCAGACACGTTTAATGCATTAGCGGCGCAGGCTGGAAGGGATAAGTGACATGATCCTGCTTTTAATCCATACGTTTTCATCGCATATGCTATGGAGGAAGAGAAGGAAAGTGAGCCGTGAGTGAACGGAAAGGCAGAGCAGACTCAAGGTGATTGGTGTACGCATGTTTACATTTCTTATGCTTTTCCATCTACCTTTGTCAGAATTGGTCAGGTTTAATATATGGCTTGCCATTTATTGTCGTTTTTGATATTTTGCATGGATAATCACCAACAGTAATATACGTTATAACAAAATTGTTAAAGTACAAAAGGAAGCAATTTGACCAACCACATTTGCATCTGCTTTCGAAATGTCCAAATCACTGAGTGTCATTCTTCCATCTGTTCTCCGTGAACCAGCATATTCTTCCCTTTCGATTCACAGTCGAATTCCCTTTCCCATTATGCTTTTGTCACTGCACCCACCAACCTCTCAGGAGGATTTTCCACGCTATTCATCACATTTTTTCTCATTTCGTTTTTGCATCTGCTACTAATTATTTTTAAATCTGTTGTCTCTCATACTCGATCCGTTCACGAATGAATCTCTTATTCCTCTTTATTCTATTCAGTAATTTCGTGAGTGTTAACATCTCTATCAGTTCCAGTCTCCCACATCATTTTGCAAGGAAGCTAGTCTCAACCCCTCCAATATATCTTACAAACAAAAGATCCTCGTCCATGAAACTGTTCTCCTGAATATTTCCCGCTCTCTCTGCAATGTCTTCGCACCTAATACCGATTGATGATGAATCCTTGCAAATGGATGGAAAATTGAATCTGCATAGTAAGATATTATAGCCTGTACCTTCAGCACCTCCCAGACTACTCAAAATTCATGGCCGCACATGGTAATCATAAAACATGCTCAGTGATATCTTCATATTGTGAGAAAGGCGCGAAAACTTATTGTACATGATAGGATTCAGTTTTCACGCATGTTCAAGAGAATAAGTAGTTCAACTGTCGTTTGTTAAATGGCCCAGATCAATTTACCTTTTAAATAAATGGAGAGCATGATCGCTAATCTGCTATCTTGCATTGTGTCTCCCTTTAAAATAATTCCTTATTTGCTCCTGGACAATCGTTCCACAACCTATTTTAGTTCTGATTGTGTTAACCCCCGATGTCGGATTGAATCTTCGCAGCATATTAGAAATATAAACATGCATATTAACTTTACATATCCATTTTACCATGTTATTGTTTTTACCTCTTGCACTAATTGATTTATACTTTGCTTCGTCTTCGCTGTCAGCCATTTGGTTAGAATTGCTTTCATCAATTCGTTCAGTTCCAATGTTGATGTATTCGTCAACAGGTGCCGCCATTTCAAAGTTAAGAACTGTACAAAACAAAGTGGAACCATATTTGAAGTTGTCACTTGGTTTGTTTGTTACGATTTAACTTGGTGCTCAATTTAATGCAGCTCTATATTAGCCTTTGTGGGTAATGTACAGTGAATGCCATTGAGCCAGATCACTTTATGCAATTTTTTAACGATAACTTAACCCGTGAGCAATTCGAAATCTACAGTATTAAAACAATAAGCCTCATTTGTCGTTTTGATGGGAATTTTGATACTGCTGTTTTCCAGAAACTGAGATAAAGTCCTATTGGTATTTATTTGATTTCTGTTATCAATAACATAGAACACATATTGGCTGGCTTAACGTTTATTTATATAATTTCTTATTTATCCTCATGCATGCTTTTCTATACAATTTTCAAAGCAGAATTATTCGGTAATGCCAATGAATGGTGGATGCCACTTCTTCTAATTAGAACAGGCGTCAAATAACACAATTTAATGCCAATAATGCGATTCATTTTAGACTATAAATGGTATATATGACTGATGCAGATAGTTCTGATATAGGCTGATTAAAAAGATACTTATTTTATTGTTAGTGGAACCCGTTAGAATTCTACATTTCATAATTTCTTTTATTTGAAATTAGTAACTTTGCGAACTTCGCCTTGATTTTCCACAACTGATTTTTAACAGCTGATACCCGATTAACTGGCTGCCATGCTTCATATAAAATCAATAGATGCAATGGTGGAAATCTGATACAAAAACTGAAAATTCTGAAACGCTCAACACGTGTGACAGCATCTTTGGAGATTGCAGTCTCTGTCTTTCCAGTCTTCCAGACAAGAGTTGGAGCCGCTGGAAACGACGCACATGAATACGAAATATCGGTGTCTCTCTCTCCACAGGTATTGCCAGACCTGCTGGCTATTTTTCCAGTACTTTCCAGTATTTTCCATTTCCACGTTTCCATTTCCATTTCCAAAAATCTGACAGTCTTATTTCATATTTAAAGGCACTAAGATTAGCAAGGCAAAACATCAAGTGAAGTGCCGAGCATTTGCCCTTCGTAGTTTACGTGCGTTATCCCATCAATGAGTGTCAAAACAACTCTCGAAATTATACTTAAATTAGATGTTGAATGTTATTGTGAAACATAGAAACATAAAAAAACTACAGCAGAAAACAGGCCCTTCGGCCCCACAAGTTGTGCCAAACATAGCCCTACCTTTTAGGCCTACCTGTAACCCTCCATCCTATGAAGTCCCATGTACTCATCCAGGAGTCTCTTAAAATACCCTATTGAGTTTGCCTCCATCACCACTGACGGCAGCCGATTCCACTCGCCCACCACCCGCTGTGTGAAAAACTTCCCCCTAACAATTCCCCTGTACCTACCCCCTAGCACCTCAAACCTGTGTCCTCTCGGAGCAGCCATTTCCACCCTGGGAAAAAGCCTCGGAGAATCCACCTCTCAACATCTTATATGCCTCTATTAGGTCTCCTCTCATCCTCCGTCTCTCCAAAGAGAAAAGGCCGAGCTCCCTCAGCCTATCCTCATAAGGCATGCCACTCAATCCAGGCAACATCCTTGTAAATCTCCTTTGCACCCTTTCAATCTTTTCCACATCCTTCCTGTAATGGGGCGACCATAACTGAGCACAGTACTCCAAGTGGGAATCAAAATTGAATTCTCTCTTAAAATCAACGATCAATAAAACAATCAATCTTAAATGCTTATCTCCCAATTGTATTAACTATTTGTGCATTTTTTTCATTTTTATTTAGCTTAAACCATACTTATATGTAACTGTAAATTACTTTAGTCAAACGTAAGTGAACGAGATTTCAGACTCTTAGTTTTATGCAATCACCCTATTTAGATGAGTTTTTTTTCTATTTCGGAAAAGTATAAATTATCTAAATGCGACAAGCAAAGGACCACTCAACCTGATAGCAGCAATTGATGCTAACATAGCCAAATGCTTTGTATTCCAAGCAAATGCAGTCTCTGCGAAAAGGCTATGACTACAGAAAAATGATATCACACTGTAAGTAGATGTATTTTAATATTTTGCTTGTCAATATTGACATATATGAGAAAGTTTCAATAACACTGGATCTAACAAGATCATTTAATGCTTTTACGATTCCAATAATATTCTTACAGAAATATTCGAGGAACATACCTCTGAACTTCCAATGAATTCCAGATAAATATGTGAGCTGTTGTATTTCGACGACTTTTATCGTGAAATGGCTGAATGGAAAATTGTTTTACGTGCGAAAATTAATCAGATTAGGACTTTGTGGCACATAACAATTCTTGACGTTGAACTCAAGTGGATTGTTTCATTCCGGAAGGAAGATCTTGATTGTATCAAGTTGCATGTGTCAACACAGATTGCCATTATGTTGCAATAGTTCAAAAATAATGCTGGCACATGCTGTCCTCCACTAATGTTGGTTTTAAAATGCTGCTGCTGCTGTTTTAGCGTCGGAGGAACTTAGCTATTATCTTTTTCAGTACACCACCGACCAACATCTTCCTAATCTACCTCACAAGCCTTACAGTAAGCAGCGATATTTGTTCATGGTGCTTTGGATACTCTAGCGTGTCTGCGTGCATTTCCTCCGGGTGCTGCACGTTCCCCCAATAGTTCAATGATATCTACTTTGGGTGGATTGGACATGCTAAATTTTCCTTAGTGTCCAAACATGACCACTTGTTCTTCACCGTCAAACTTTTCAATTGTACTGTTGTCAGATACAGTAGCGATATTGGCACAATTGAAAGTATTTTGGATAAATTGCCAAGAGAAAAATATTGCTTAAAGCAGCAATCACAAGATTAGCCAAAACGTGATATCTCGGCTCAGACTTAAATCAGTGACATTACAACAATTATCAATGGAATAATTACATTAAAGTGCAGATGGTAACAATTCCGAAAGCACACAAGAAACTCCAGGGTAAGATTTTTAAAAAACCAAAACGCAGTTATTAGCAGATCGCTTGCAAATATCTCTTAATGTTAATTGTGAACTGAACTTTCAGACACTAAATTCATCATGTAATTATATAAAATATTTTTATCGCATGATGCGACATCGTTTCTAACAACTCCACTTCAACATCTAATTACTGCCCAATCAGTGTACTCTTGATCATCAGTAAGGTGATGGAAGTGGTCATCAACAATGCTGTCAAGGAGTACCTCCTCAGCAATGACCTGCTCAGTGACGCCCAGTTTTGTTTTCGCCATGGTCACTCAGCTCCTGACCTCATTACAGTCTTTGTTGAAAAATGGACGTAAGAGCTGAATTCCAGAGGTGAGGTGAGAGTGACAACCCTTGACATCAATGCATTCGAACGAGTGTGATGTCAAGGAGCCCGAGCAAAACTGGAATCAATGGGAATCAGGGGGCAAACTCTCCGCTTATTAGATTCATATCTGATACATAGAAAGTTGGTTTTGTTTGTGGAGCGTCAGTCATCTCAGCTCCAGGACATCTTTGCTGGCGTCCCTCAGGGGAGCATCCTTTGCCCAGAAATCTGAACAATCTCAATAATCCTACGCTGCTTCATAAATGACATTCCCTCCATCATAAGGTCAGAATTGGGGATGTTCGCTGATGATTGAATAATGTTCAGCACCATTTGCGAATCCTCAGATAATGAAGCAGTGCGTGTTCAAATGCAACATGATAGGGACAACAGCCAGACTTGGGCTGACAAGTGGCTAGTAAAATTTGCGCCACACAAATGCCAGGCAACGACCATCACCAATAAGTGCCACAATAACCACCACCCCTTGACATTCATGTAGTAGAGGCGGGTACAATTTTGTCATTTAAAAAACATTTAGAAAGTCACATTGGAAAGATGGGTATTGCGGGATATGGGCCAAATGCGGGCAATTGGGATTAGCCTAGGGGTTTACAAAAAAAGGGCGGCATGGACGCCTTGGGCAGAAGGGCCTGTTTGCATGCTATAAACGTCTATGACTCTATAGTAGAGGCGGGCACAATTCAATGGTGTTGCCATTGCTGAATCCCCCACTGTCAACATCCTTGGGGCTAACATCGACCAGAGGCAGAACTGGACTCACCACATATTCACAGTGGCAACAAGAAAAGGACAGAGATTAGAATTACTGCAGGGAGTATCTCACCTCCTGACTCCCCAAAACTATCCTCCATTAACAAGGCACAAGTCAGGAGTGTGATGAATACTCCCCACTTGCCTGGATGGGTGCAGCTCCAATGGCTCTGTGGCCTTGACACTATCCAGGACCAAACAGCCCGCTTCATTGGCACCACATCTACAAACATCCAGTCCCTCCACCACGGACGCTCAGTAGCGGCAGTGTATACTATCTCAAAGATGCACTAAAACAATTCACCAAAGATCCTTAGATAGCACCGTCCAAACCCAAGACTACTTCCATCTATAAGGACAAGGGCAGCAGATCCAAGAGAACGCCACCACCTGTAAATTCCCCTTTAACCCACACACCATCCGGACATGGAAGTATGTCACTTTTCCTTCGTAGTCACTTGGTTAAAATCTTAGAATTCCCTCCCTATTGGCATTGTGAATCACCCCACAGAACATGGACTGCAGCGATTCAAGAAGCCAGCTCATCACCACCTTTTCAACGGCAACGAGTCATGTGCATTGAATGCTGGTCAGCCAGGGACGCCCATGTCCCACAAATAAAAAAAAAATCATATGTTGACACGTGGTGACACTGTGAATTGTCAACAAGAAGCCCAACGGACTTTAGAACGAAAAGAATCAAAAAGGACACTTTCAATAGTTCTCAAACAAACATGCTTTAGTTTGTTTCTTAAGGGTTTAAATAAGACAATACAGGTTGCAATTGTCTTGGTTTGTGGAAAAAAAACGGGTATAGAAAATAGCCAACCTCTCTTTCGCATCGGCAGGCCTCCTTTTCCAGGGTAGCTATATGACTGTTGTAATCGGTCCTGTGCTACCAACCTCGACTATTGTCACCCACATTGGCAGAATCGACGTTACATTCCCAGGAAACTACAAAGTAGCATTTTGATCTTCAACCAGAGAAAAGTCCACCCGTTCTGGATGTCTTTTTGATTTGTTGTCGAAGGCACATCACAATAACTTTCAGCATGAACTTACGTGTATACAGCGCCCTCAATTTAAATAACGTCCTCAGAAAACGTGCTAAGCATCTATAACACTGATGTACTTTGATATCTTCGATCAGATGAAAAAAATCGTTGTCAAAGAGGGCTTTTTTTAAGAACCGTGTTACAACAAACAAACAGAGGGAGGTGATGGGGTAGAATCGCAGAGCTCGAGACCTTAATGTCCAGCTGCCTGTGGTGGAGAAATGTGACCTCGTGTGTACAAGGAAACAGTATCAGTTACGCAAAAATAATCGAGAGTTAAAGAATCGCTACAGGGTGGAAGAGGCAATTTTGTCCACCGAACCTGCACTGACAATCAACTGCTATCCCCGTAGTCCCATGTATTTATTGTGCTTATCCTCCTGACACTGAGGGATAATTTAGCATAGCGAATTGACTGAACCTGCTTATGTTTGTAGTGCATGGGGGAAACCCGCAAATCCGTAGGAAAACCATGCAGAAATGGAGAGAACGTGAAATCTCCACACAGTCACCCAAAGTTGCAATCGAACCCGAGTGCATGGCACTGTGAGTCAGCAGTGCCAAAACGTGTACTATCTTGCTGTCCAAAGTGGGTGTGGGACTGCAGAGTTAGGAAACTTCAAAGGGATGGAGGTACTCAAAATCAATACTTTTTTTCAAAAAAATGTTTGTCCTGAAGAAATATTAGCTCAGTGGGCATAGGAATGCTGTGTGTTAAGGTATGGCCACAGAGCCATTGAGGTGCTCAAATGTTAGGACGATTTAATGTGGGTCATGAGCCAATGCTACGTTGGAAACTTCGAGGCCCAATGTCAGAAAAATATTAACATGCGTGTTTCAACAGCAGATGAGCTGAGTCAGGGCTGAGATCTGGAGATGTTAGAAATGTGGGCAAAGGCAACTTAGAGGTGGCAGAAATATGAGGTCGGAAGTTACCACAGGATCAACTGTGGCACCAAGCTTTCGATTTTGGTAATTTTGGCAATGGAAGTCAAAGAGTAGCAATTTTGATTGCTACTCTTTGGAAATTTTCAAACGAGGGAAGAAAATAGGACACAATGATCGACAATAGTCTTGGAATAGGCACGAAGCCCTCTGGCAGCTTTCTGATACAGAGCAGGAGCTACGAGCAGCATACAGCAACAAAATGAATATTTATGTGACGTCCTATGCCGATGAAGGCCGAAGGAAAGCCCATTGCGATAACTGAAGCAAAAAATAATGTATCCACAAATATTGTGAATTCTGTGAATCAAGTTATTTAGTGTTTGTTTAAACATGGAAACATGGAATTGTTGCCGGCAAGAAACTCTTCTGTTGTGAAAACTGAATATTCCCTGCCACAGAACAGAACCTTTACAACCAATGTTCACTTGATAGCGAAATCTGGCAGATTTCACAAATAGTTACGCTATTGATCAATTAACTACATCTGGAAAACTGCTTTTGTGCTGATGATTTTCGAGGAATTCGATTAGAACATAGTTTACTTGCACACGTTGAAATATACTGTAGCGTGATTTAAATTATGCTTGTGATCTTCAAGCCGCTAAACCTGCCACCGGTCATATACTTGAAGCATTCCGATGGTGGAAGGTTCAAGGGCCATCCGTCAGTGCTGACCTCATTTGAGGGATCTAATTGGCCTTTCAGTGGCGACTTCCTGCCTGGCAGCATTTTAATTCAATTAGAAAATTTGAAAGAGTTTAAAGCGTCTAACACGCTTGACTTCAGGAGGGGACCAGGACACTTTCCCAATCAGCTGTCCTAAGTTCTGCCCTTCTCCACTCCACCTCCTTCCAATCAACGTTCCCTCACTTCCCCGTCTTGCCAATCACATCCATTTCAACTGCCCTCGTTGTTTCTATTTCAGTGCCCCACGATTCCATCACACTTGCCTGGTCTTATGTCTCCCGGCACTTACAAACTGGAGACTGCCTCTCGTCCCAGCAATGCATCGCTGCTCAGAGTAAGAATCGACGATGAAGAAGATTAGCCGGTAATGCTCTCAAGTGAGTCTTCCTCTCCCATGAAATGCCTTCAGCCAATTGCAGTACAGTAAGAGCGATCGTCGGTGCAAGTGGTGAACGGAGGCTTAACATGAAGTACCCTGACCCTTTCTTACCGGAAGACCGATCCCTCGGCATCACAAACTCCTCCCCTTGATGTCTTGCATATCCGGTGGACATAATTAAACACGGATGATGACGTCAAATGCTTTTGAATAAATTACTCGTTGCATGAGCTGCCTGATGTTGAGCTCAATTGGCTGATGCAGACTGAATATGGTGCTTTGCTTTCAAAAAGTGTGCTTTGCAATGCCTTGGTATCACCAAGCAAAAGTTCAATTATTTCTTCAAATTAAAATCATGGAAATTTAGCTGCTAGTCGTGATTAATGCATTGCCTCGTCATGTTTGTTTTCAGTGACGAGGAACAGGTCAGAGAGGGATTCCGTGTCACATAATATGTACTCGGAATTAGCACATTCAACATTTACCATTAAACACCATTTGTGTACACACAAAACTGAATATTGCTTAAATATATAACATTTTCACAGGCGTGGAGCGATTGGATGCAGTGATGCTGTCTCCTTTTCTTTCGGGGTGTCTATATCAATGGATGACATTCCGAGGGTGTGTGGTCAGCTTTTTAGAACTGTGATGCAGAGACGCTACTTCACTCGGAGTTGGTGAACTGTGGGATTCTCTACCACAAAGGGCCGTGGAGTAAATTGGCTGAACGGATTTAAGAAAGAAAAGGATCAATTTATAAGCACTAAATGCGTCAAGGAGTATGGAGGAGTGTGGAGTATTGGCATAGAGATATAAGATCAGCCATAATTGTATTGAACATCGGAGTGGTCTGGTTGGACAAAACGGCCTGCTCCTGCTCCTGATTTCGATATTTCTATGATTCGTCTGAGATCCTTTTTGTGATATCCAGACAATTGTGACATCACGACGAATGTTTGATGCTGAGTCATTGGGGTTCACCTGAAGACGTAAATCTGATTAGAACTTTTGCGCAATAAGATTTGAAGGGAGTTCGGTAGGTGTACGCCCGAGATCATTTTACGTCTGGAAGAAAAAAATAACAATTATTTTCATGTTGGTTTTGTGTATCAACGAATAATCAAGTCGTGAAGTTCACAGATAATGTTACTAATCAGGCGTAAAAGTGTTAAAGTTTTGCATTCATTAAGGCACTTTTTGTTAAGCGACAGTTAAGGCACATTTGGACAACATTTTAGTCCAAGGCATTTTATCTTGATTTCCGAATCTTGATTCATATGCAAAATAGCTTAGTATCCAGGCTTTTCGAAGATAGAAAGTTATCGGTGCATATATGCAAACGGATGATCAGTTTAAGGCAAATATAGATTAGTAGTTCGGAAGTAATCCTGAATGCTTGGCAAATTGTATCAAGAAACACTGATGTATCGCCTCCATTGTTTTGCAAATAAAACTCATCCGAGGTTAAGAATTCAAACTGAAATTATTGAGGATTCGTTTGCTTGTATTTATCAGCAGGGTTAAAATATATTTGTTGGCCAACAATGAAAAGCAAAATGAAATAATAAAGTATAGGGTGTTCTGAAATGCATCAAGACTTGACGTCGTGAAATCTAACTCAGATGTCACATGGTAGTAACTGTTTTTTTCCAGTTGCAGAGAAAACACTCGTACGCTTGGTAAAATCGTTGCATGCAACAACATGTTTTTTTTCTCTGCTGTTTCTACCGAGGAACCTTGAAATCCATCTACTATTAATGCGTTTGCAGGAACTGCTCATCCCGAGGCTTGAACAATAACTAAAAAACAAACAAACACTGACATGTGAAATCCTTGGCGCTATAGCATTAATTCAATTTTAATAATGGAACATTCCTAAATCATTGAATTTAAATTATTCTCAACAATGGTTCCTATGATTCTAGTGTATATTTTCATTCAAAAAGAAAGCATCTGTTTAGCTAATATGCCTTCAAAGATGGAAATTTGAAATCCTTGCCTGCTCTGGCCAACATGTGACTTCAACTACACAGTATTGCGGTTGACCCCGACAACAAATGACCAAAAGAAAACGTGAAAAATGTACCTCAAGGATATAGTGGATCTCCGCTCTATATAGTCAACATAGCCGTTAGCTTAATTGACGTCTTAATAAGGAAATGTCTGTACATTTCTGAATGCATGCAAATTTAATTGCTGGTAATAAATTCGCTTGTTGTGCTTGAATCTCTTTTGTAATGTCGAGATGCTGGCGGTGCCCGAAGTTACATACTTTTCAAGGGCATGACCCTGACCTTCTTGGTGTTTGTCCATTCAAATGCTTCCATGCTGATAGTTTTGTTTCCGGCGCACTATTGTGTTCCAGTGAAGTACAAGGCAAGTTCAACAAGCAGTCTTTTTCTTCAGCGTTATACATTTGCTCGAGTCAACAGTGTTTTGCTGTTTCTGTTACAATTCCTTGTTTTGTTTTGCTCATTCAATTTGCAATGAACCAGCTGCCATGTAAAGATTCATTCCCCATTGGGATGCATCTGATGATTATGCACAATTTCCATTACCATACTATCTCCTGTTTTGCCATAGTTGTTTCTTTAATATATCCCTCGCTTGACTTTATCACAGACGTTACCGCTTGTCCTACCTGGCCGCAACCTCACTGGCAAACAAACATCGCCGCGCCCGCCCCATTGTTCGTTAGTTCACAACAATTGCACTGTCTTCACAAATCAAGGAAACTTCTGGGTTGTTTTTGAACTCCTGAAAGGCGAGGACTTGAAATGCATTTCCGTTGCTCATCTCAATTCTTAGCTGCACCGCTGAGCTTTTCCAGGATTTCTTAGGATTATCACTTGAGATTTCCAGAAGCTGTCGCATTTTGCTCTAACCATAGTTGTTAACTCACTGCCAATTTTCCAAGGATATATTATCTGGAGACTTGATTCCCATTGTATGTTGCGAATTGTTTGCCTTCCTTCGATTGATTTCTTGTCTATTTCCAGGTACTGATTACAAAAACGCTCCTTAAAAGGTGAGAGAATACAGACCTACCCTTCACGGGGATTTGGGTGTCCCAATTCATAAATCGCAAAAAAACTGGCATACAGGTAACGCAATAATTGGCAACCGTATCGTTTATGGCGAGGGAATTGAATGCAAGCGGGTGGAGGTTATGCTTCTGTTTGTGAAACACCCGTAAGAAGTGTAACAAACCCAGATGATGTTATCTGAGCGGGTGACTTTGATCATCGGTTCATGATGTATAGGTTTGCTTGGCAGTGATGTGAAGAATCAATTAAAACACCCAGTGGGTCAGTAGCCATCCTAGGCGGCAGTACAACACTTATTAAGAATAATTACTCAGTTCAATAAATGCCACAAATACAGAAACAGGCCTTTAATAGTCATAAACAGTTAATTATAGGAACTACAGAACAAACGCACACAGTCTATGCACTTTTTGAAATGAAGAAGGGAAAGTGTTAATGTATTTTCTACCTGAAGGAAACGGGTTAATATATTTTCTACCTAAAAGGTTGAACTTTGTACTGAGAATGTATCACAAACATAACACTTCATTGTGGCTAAACTCCTCAGGTTTACACTGCCTCTGACATTAAAACAAGTTATTCATTCTTCAACTTTTTATTCTTATAACGATAGACAGTCAATGTGAATGTTAATTGTAAAGTCCTACCTCTTCGACAAGCTTGTGTGTGGTATGAGGAAAGAAAGCAATTCCATGATGTGGAGTGCGATACGGCCGTTTGACAGGAAGACTTCCCGCTGGGACAGCTGCAATTGCGCCAGTAACTTCAAAGGGGAAACCGTGGAATAACAGGAAACCGGAGTTTGCTTCGTGACCAGCAGTTGTGAATTGTACTTTTGATTTGCAACTGGTCTGGTGTTTGCTTCGTGACCAGCAGTTGTGAATTGTACTTTTGAGTCATAACTAGTCTGGAGTTTGCTTCGTGACTAGTATTGGGAGCCATACTGTACATATATCCCCACTTTCCTGTGTTCAGGGAGAACTTTGACTTCCGCTTTTAGAGGTGAGGTTCCCCCGCAAGTTTTTGAGAATAAAGCCTTACTGTATTTTGACTCAGACTCGTCTCAGAGGTATTTTTTACATACACCAATTGTTGCCAAAACCCGGGAGACCCCGGGATTTGTTTGTGGGGAATCTGTTTCCGGGATCAGGTTGAATGGCCACAACCTGGGTACTGGAATAGAATTCTGAACCTAATGGGGTCAGTCAAACTACAGTGAGGTAATCATATGTGATGAGAGAGCGTGAGAGTGGAAGACGTCTGAACTGAACACATAAGACAAGGAGGCATCATTTGTCATTTATACTCAGCATTTTGTGTATAAAGACTGGAGAAAAAGGTGCCTGGGGTGTGATGTCCAGGCGTGAGTGAGAGAGACAGTCTGAGTGATCACCGGAGTAGAAGCCGGCTGAATGGTGTCGGCTTAATAGTGTAAGCTTGATAGTGTAAGCGGTGGGATGGAGAGATTTGATCACCCATGACAGGTAACACCGGACTCTCATGAGAGCGACCTAGGAGGGGAATAACGAGAAGGGAGAATAGAAGACTCCAGGTGGTGAGTATAATACGTATCTGAATTATGGCGGGATTACAGGGACAGTGGGGACCCTCAGGATCCCTAATAAATGAGTGTATGACTGAGAGGAACAAATTCATTAAACAGATGTGTAAGGGTGGTGGAACTTATGCTACCCGCTCGGCCAACAGCATAAGTGGTTGGATAAAAAAAGAGAAACATGACAAAGAAAATAGGAGTATTGTTAATACATCAGTTAGCTGGGCTAATTGAACAAGTAGTTGCCTCTACTAAGAATGGAGTGAGGATGAAGAAAAAATTAGGGAGTTAGAATCCAGAGTAACGGAACTGGTGAAAGAAAGCCAAGTATTAGAAGAAAAGCAATGGAGATGGGACACCGTTCCTCTACCTCCTTATGAGTCCACATAACATGGGCTAACCGCTCTTCCAGAGGAGTGGGAGCGCTAGAACACAACTTAGTGCCAGTAACCCAAGGGGGAACAGATGCGCAGCCAAAGGAAAATTATGAACCCTTCACCCCAGGTGAGACGCAGCAGATAATGGCTTCCCTGGGTAAATTACAACCCAGAAGCGCAAACACTAAATTCTGGGAAGAATTAGACACAATCTGGGTAGGACATCTATTACACCTGAGAGACGTACACCAGCTGGTAAGAGCAGTCTGTCCAGCGGGTAAGTGGAGGCAGGTAGCAGGTGGATCCGCTGCTCCTCCAGCACAGGATTATAGTGGGGCATGGTGAACAAGATGTTAAGTTCATTCTCAAAATGTAGTCGCCCTCACATCAGAAATAGATGCCCAGTAGACACCCTTCGCCCAGTTTGAAACTATGAGAGTGGTAGGGAATGCTCCTAATAACTGGAGTAGAATAACCACAACGAAAAAGTTAAAAGGGGAAGGAGCTTCTGAATATGGGGGATGGTTGTTCCAGTTATATCAGGAGTGCTCAGGACAAGGAAACCCAGGTCGAGGAGATGGAGCGTTCATCCAGGCTTTTAAGGATGAATTCTTTAGTGTTCACCAAAACATCCTAAAAGTGGGAATGATTATGTCCCAGGATTATGATGAATTGGCAGAGTGGGCTAGTGGCATACCTGGAGGTGGATAGGAGAAATCTTAGTTTTTGTATTTCAGTGTGTTTGTGTGCTCTGGTTGCCAGTCGAATGTAGGTGGTTGTTGTTGTATTAGATTGAGAACAGAAGTTTTTGTAGCCTGTTTGTTCTTGTGATGTGTTGATTGCGGGTAATAAATGCAATGCTTTTTACGTTAGTTTAGCCTCAGGGGAACTGGGGAAGTGTTAAAACTGTTACGGTTAATGTGATAATATTTCTTGAATTTACTTCTGTTTTGAGTTTGATTATAGTTTGGAAGAAAGAAGAATAAAAGCGACTGTCTTATTCAACTTTCTGCATTCTTTTAAATGTTTTACTTACATCTCAGTTTAAGATGTTACGATTGAATGAATGTTGGAAGCTTCCATGTGTGTTTATGTGTGTGTTTAACAAAATTGTTTGCTTTGGTGTTTTCCCTTAGTTGTGATTTTACAATCGTGGGTTTGATACAGAGTTTAAATCAAATTGGAAAGTTAATTGAAATTTCAAAATGGAAGTACATAAATTGAAGTTTGAAATAGCCAATTTGGATTTTGAATAAGCCTGTGCTTAAATTTTGTTAAGAAAGGATTTAAACCCTGGAGGGAACCATGTGCCTTTGTCTCAAAGTGAAGATTATGAGAGAGATAGTTGAGAATTGGGAGAAGAAAATAAGTAATTTTATGGAAGAGTAGATAAGCAAGAACAAAGGAAGGAGGTAAATGTACTGTCTATGTGTCAGTTAAAATATATTAAGTTAGTGAAATGAATCGTAAATCTGTTTATTCCAAAATTCCGGCAGGGATTAGTCAATGAAATCTTAGTTGCCAATGCAAATGCTCCATTTAGAATGCAGTATTAGAGTCTGCAGGATATAGCGATTTACGAATGTCTGATAGTTTAGTATTCTGAAACTGGTAAAAATTATGTACTGCCGTTGGAATTTCATGTGCTATCCATTGTTCAAAGTTTGCCAAATATAGAGCACTGCCGAGCTTAAAATTTAGCCAGTTAAAATCAGACCAAAACGTTTCTGATTAATTGACTAGTATATATTGTATCTACTTTGGTTTTGATTTGGCACCTTTTGTTTTCCTCGAATGCGGGGGTTTGATCTGGAACTCAGTTTAAAAATGGAAACGGCTTGACTTAAAAGGGTTTGGATATTACGGTTTTGCTGTGTAATGTGGTATGACACAACTGCCGCTTGATTATTTTTTATTATGCAGTATAGTACTGCCATAAAGACCCGAGAATAAAATGAAATCCTGAAAAGCCTTGACCATTTTTTTATAATAAAGTTATATATTACACGTTGCGTATTGATAAAACATAAGTCTGTAGGAGCTTCTTGTTCTCCTCGCCATACAAACGATTAAATTAGATATAATGTAAGAGTACATCATATAAAGATTGGAGCTGTAAGGTATGTGATTCAATGGGGAAAGCGAAGTCTTTTGATGAGATTATATACAAATGAATGGATGTCCAACTGCAGCCAAAAAGCTAGTGTAAAGTGTTATTTAATTCACACTAAGCTTTCTATGGAAGGGGGAATCGCTGCTCGGGATTCCTTAACCATGCCGTGTTGCCAACTCGATTGGAGGGGCGAGGTGATTGGGGTCTCCCATGCAATGTAACTTGATGTAACTGGAATATCTGGCGTTCAGCTGAGGGACCGGGATCAACCTGGACCATGCATCAGCGGAGGGCTCGGGAGGATGAGTACATTAACACGAGATTTGGCCGATCCAAGCGATCATTGTACCAATCCTCTAAATTAGGTCATATTACGTGAACACTTTCATGTATATGTCTCACTTGTATGTATTGCTGTCAAAGGTTGAGCAAGTGCTGGGTCTGCTTACGTATTCCCATGCACGGAGGAAAGGGGGGGAAATCCTTTATCCCCTATCCCTTTGTCAACTCCGGGAATGGTAGAGGGGATTTTGAATCAGAATGGAACCCAAGACGGGACAAGAAAAATGACATGTAAATCCCCATCACGCATGTTGTGAAAAAACAACAAGGGGGGATCTATCTGCTTGGTAGGAAACGGAACCATACTTGTTGGCTGTAGTTATTGTACCGAGTAGGTTAATGTCACCAGTGGTGCCTGGGCTTTGGGTGCAACAGATTACAGTCTATTGCCCCACTGCTGATCTCCTGGTCAACCACTCCACTACTTATATGAGCAGGATGACTGCATATAACGGTACCTGTTTTGTCTGTGGAAACAATGCCTACCCATGGCTTCCTTGGGATTGGGTAGGATCCTGTTATTTAGCATATGTGGTACCCTATATTCACCATTATTGAGACAGAAAGGTTCTTCATGATAGCTTTCCCACTTTATGGGACAGCAAAGGCAGCTCAGGAGCTTATACATATGGCCTCGACCTTAGAGAGAATTGCAAATGAAGCTAGAGACGGATTTGAGGTGGTGAGCACAGTCTTCCCTGAAGTATTAACCGAGGTTGTAGCTAGCCGGACTGTTGCTTTACAGAACCGATTGACACTTGATTATGTGTTGGCTTTCCAGGGAGGAACGTGCACTACGATTGGATGCGAATGCTGCAAATGATTCGGAAAATATAACTCGTTTGGCAGATCATATCAAACGAGTGGCGATGACAACACAAGGTGAAGGGAGCTACTATCATAATTATAACCCTCCGGAATGGCAAGGGCAATCGTTTGGGTCGTGGGGATCATACCTGATGCATGGGTTGATTGTATTAATTGTCATTGTTATCGTTTGTTGTGTCGTTATGGCATTATTGAACACTTGTTGTCAAACAGTCACCGCTCCAATTATGCCAAGTGCAAGTGTACAGGCAGAGGGGGCAGACTTCCTGACGAAGGATGAAGGCCCATATGCTGGTAGCGTTTTGCTCCGAATTGGTCATGGGGACATGTTTGAACTTGGCCCCAACCAAAAGGGGGGATTGAAGAAGGGAAAGGAATAATGTATTTTGTACCTGAAGGGAAAGGGTTAATGTATGTTGTACCTCAAAGGATGTACTTTGAGTGTATCACAAACATAACCCTTCATTGTGGTCAAACTCCGCAGGTCCATACTGCCTCTGACATCAATACAAGTTATTCATTCTTTACCTTTTTATTCTTAGAACGATAGACACTCAATGTGAATGTTAATTGTGAAGTCTTACCTTTTCTACAAGCTTCTGCGTGGTTTGAGGAAAGAAAGCGATTACATGATGTGGAGTGTCATATGGCCGTTTGACAGGAAGACATCCCGCTGGGACAGCTGCAATTGCGCCGATAACTTCAAAGGGGAAACCGCGGAACAGAAGGAAACCGAAGTTTGCTTCGTGACCAGCAGTTGTGAATTGTACTTTTGAGTCGTGGCTAGTCTGGTGTTTGCTTCGTGACTAGTATTGGGAGCCATACTGGATATATATCCCCACTTTTCTGTGTTCAGGGAGAACTTTGACTTCTGCTTTCAGGGGTCAGGTTCTCCCGCAAGCTTGTGAGAATAAAGCTTCACTGTATTTTGACTCAGACTAGTCTGACAGGTATTTTTTACGTCCAACAGAAACAAGTTTGTGCAAAAGATCTGAACGTTTTCGAATTTGGCTCGTCCAAAAATCTTTCGAATTTGGCTCGTCCATCTTCCCAAAATACCTCCACTTCAATGTATAATTAAAGCCCAGCTGACAGTAACCAAACTGCGGAGTTATTTTGGGAAAGCTCACTTCTTGTTTTGCGTATTAAAGGGGCCCAAGCCTTCCATCCCAAAACTCGGTGGATTGCAGGTCATTCATGTGCACTAGAACAATACGGAAGTCCCAAAGGACCGGCATGTGCGCGGAAAGCATGCTAAATTTTAAACTCCATATCGCTTTTTTTTTCTAGTTGTCAGGAGTGGAGTGTGTGAAAGAAAAATGAGGTCCCTAGTGCTAGTGGATAAGTTAATTTACTCGCCCTGATGATGGGTGGATATTTAAGACTGTTTATTTTTACACTATTTTCTAATCTTGCTGCAGCTGGTAGAGGTAGAATGCACCCTTTTAATGGGTTATTCTTTTCTAATGTGCTTAAAAAAATACACGGGAAGTGTACATATGTATATGTAAACTCCAGATAGTAAAGGAGGAGCACGTTCGATCCCAGAGCCCGCACGAAAAGCAATCCGGCTCTATCCCTGTAACCCACAAATTTACCTCATTAATCCGCTGACATGAAAGGGCAATTTAGCATGGCCAATCAACCGACCCGCACATGTTTGGACTGTGTGAAGACACCGGGGCACCCAGGGGAAACCTATCCAGACACGGCGAGAAAGTGCAAACTCCCCGCAGTCATCCATGGCTGGAATTAAAGCCAGGTCCCTGCTGCTATGGGACAGCCGTTTCAAAATAATTCCGTTGCAAATTATTTTCATATGTAGCAAATTTGAATTGAAGTATCTGTAATAATTTCAAGCGAAAGGTAATTCGAATTTTGTTATTTATATTAAGCAGTACCGCATATCACAAATGTAACAGTATCCCTGATGCAGTACATATCTTCAGGAACCTCAAAAAATACAGGGCGAAATGAGTTATAAATTAAAATGTGAATCAAGCAATTTACTTGTTACAGATGTTCTGGGATTTCTTTTATCAATAACATGTCATGTGGAAACCTCATGTAAAACGATGTGAAATATCTGTCTGATAGCAAAAGGCAAATCCAGTGCAGATTGAAAATCTGGAGTCATGTTCCATTGTACATTTTGGTGCATTTCAAACAGTGCTACTTTTACCAAATGTAAAAATTTCCCTGATGCAATGCTTATAATTTCAAACCTCTTAATATACAGCTTGTGACACTTCTTAAGGCTGTTTCACAAACAGAAGCATAACCTCCGCACGGTTCCACTCAATGTGACACTGACCACATTGGCTACCACAGCTGCCTCAAAGCTCCAGGAACGTGACTTCTGGTGACTGCGGAGTTTGTACATTTTTCCAGTGTCTGCACGTGTTCCGTCAAGGGTGCGTTGGTTTCCTCCCGCTCACTCCTTCTTCACCGGAGAATGCCCTACAACCAGAAGGCTTCTCAACCCAATGGACCGTACAACGGCCTCAGTCAAGGCCAGGGCAGGTGGGGCCTGCTTTCTAATCCACACCTCGTGGTGTATGGACTGAGCAACACTGGCAACCTTCTGCTTCCCAGACCTAGAATATCAGAGGCTAAAACGCCGCCCCTGCTGCCTTCCGTGAGAGTTCACCTCAGTTATCCTGATGACAGCTTACATCCAACCCTAGGCGGACGTGACATCGCGCTGGATGAAATATGCACCTACTACGAATAGCGTTGCGACAAAACATCGCGAGGCCTTGTTCATCATGGCCGTGGACTTCAATCAGGTCAAGCTCAAGAGCGTACTACCAAGTTACCACCAACAACGCCCAAATATCCTAGACCACTGCTGTACAAACATCAAACATGCCTATTGCTCTATCGGCCACCCACACTTTGGCAAGTCAGACCACAAGCTGTGCTCCTGCTCCCGGCTTACAAGCAAAAGAAAAGGGGGAGAATCCATCAAAGATACTCGTGCAATGTCCATCTGAGGAATTGGATAATCCCCTACGGGGCTGCTTGGAGTCAGTGGACGTCAGTATTTAAAAACTCTGTGACCAGCCTGAACGAGTATGCCACAACAGTAAATGACTTCGTTAGTATCTGTGTAGAAGACTGCGTGTCAAAGAAACAAATCAGTGTGTTCCCCAACCGGAAACCATGGATGAGCAGGCATATCCACTTCTTGCTGATGTCCAGGTCTGAGGCGTTCAAGTCAGCCGACACTGACCTATACAGGAAAGCCAGATACGATCGAAGGAGATCCATGAAAGAGGCCAAAAAGACTATACCAGACCACGCTAGAGTCCCAGGCTAGCCACACCAACCTCCGCCGAATACGGCAAGGTCTGCAAGACACAGGAGGCTACAGGATGAAGGCATGTAAAATCTCTGGCTCCAACGCACCCCTCTCTGATGAGCTCAGTTGCATTCTATGCCCGTTTTGAGCAACAGGTCAGCGAGCACATGTCCTCCACCCTGGAAGCCATGGATGAACGTATATCTGGGGTCATCATCGCAGATGTCAGAAAAGCTTTCTCGAAGGTCAACCCATAGAAAGTGACTGGCCCGGATCAGGTATCCAGATGAGCAACCAGATCCTGCGCGGATCAGATAGTGGGGGTATTCACAGACATCTTCAAGCTTTCTTTACAACACCTGAGATCCCTATCTGCTTCAAGAACATGATCATCATCCCGGTACCTAAGAAAAACCAAGCAGCGTACCTTAATGACTATTGGTTGGTGGCTCTAACGTCCATCATTATGAAGTGCTTCAAAAGGCTAGTCATGGCGCGAATCCTTTCCAGCCACCCGGACTAACTGGATCCACTACAGTTTGCCAATGCTGCCACAGGTCCACAGCAGACACTATCTCCCTTGCCCTGTACTCAACCCTGGAACATCGAGATAACAAGGACACCTATGTCAGACGATCTATTGGCTGCAGCTCAGCCTTCAACACCACTATTCCCACGAAATCCATCTCCAAACACCATGTTCTGGGCCTCGGCACCTCCCTATGCGGCTGGATCCTGAACTTCCTAACTCACAGACCACAAACAGGCCACAACACCTCCTCCATGATCACCCTCAACACCGGTGCCACACAATGCTATGTTCTCAGCTTCCAATATACTCCTTACGCACGTATGACTGTCTGGCCAAATTTCCCTCCAATTCGATTTTCAAGTTTGCTGCCGACACCACCGTAGTGGGTCAGATCTCAAACAACGACGAGACAGAGTGCATGAGTGTGATAGAGAATCTGATGAACTGGTACGGCAACAAAAGCTCGTCCTCAATGTCAACAAAACGAAGGTTACTTCCCTCTACCTGGGCAAAGCAGCGAGCATAATTCAGGATCCCACGCACACCGGACATTGTCTTTTCCCCCTTCTTCCGTCGGGAAAAGAGATGCAAAAGTCTGAGGTCACGGACCAACCGACTCAAGAACAGTTACTTCCATGCTTCTGTCAGACTTTTGCATGGACTTCCCTTGTATTATGTTGATCGTTCCTTACACTGTCGCTATGACCGTAACACGATATTCTAATCTCTCTCGTTTCCTTCTCTGTGAGCGGTATGTTTTGTCTGTATAGTGCGCAAGAAACAATACTTTTCATTCTCTCGTAATACTTGTGACAATAATATATTCAATTAATTCAAATCAAATAAACAAAAATCTGGCGGAAAAGGGTGCTCATCCACCGTAATGCGGCTGCCATCATAACCATTCCAGAGAAAAGACTGACTCATTTGGATCCATCTTTAACCCTCATAAATGCCGAGTGGACGATTCATCTTGACCACTTTCTCAGGACCAGTCAATCTCAAACACTGATCCCGCATGATATAATGCATTCGATATGGCATCATGAAGCAGTTGAATGGATAAGATGGTGAGAACGGCTCAGGTCCCTAACAATATTTATGAAATACCACTGAAGCTGTGCGGTGCTGAACTAACTTGACACCGAGTCAGACTATTGCAGTACAGCTGCAAAACTGGCATCCATTCGAATATGAGGCAATTTGCCCATGTAGGTGGTCTCCAGGAAGAAGAAGCAAACACAACGCAAAGCAGAAATTTATGCCACATCGGTCTATTCTGGATCATTTCCAAATCAATGGGCGTGTCATTGACGGTGACATCAAGCGGCACTTGCCCATCAATAGTTTGCTCGTTGATGCTCGATTTGGTTCTGTTCGATCCACTGAGGCTCACCACTCATAACAGAATTGTTAGAAAGAAGGATAAACTATCTGATCTCAATGAGTTAATGGAGAGCAAAGACTCTTGCCATCAATGTAGCATTTCATCGAGTGTTGCATCAAGCAAGCCGGGGAAATTGAACATCAATTAGAATCATCGTGTCATATCCCCATCGTTGACCTTGTGTCTTCTTTTTCAATTCAATCATCTCAATTACAGGACATCGTCACAAGAGATCTTCAGGACTGTGATGGAGCAGCTTCAACTTCTCCATCAATGGCATTTCGTCCATCTTAAAGTCAGACACAGTATTGATTACTGATGATTGTCCAATAGTCAGCACCATTCGTGTCTCCACAGGTACGGCAGCATTCGTGCCCATATTCAAAAAAGCCTCAACAACACTGATGAGTTGCCTCATCAAAGGCCTTCAACATTCACGTTGCATAATTACTATGCAATGTCATCTCCAACAAAATAAAATCGAACACATTCTACTTGATACTTGATGGAATTGCCATTACTGAGTTGCCCACCACTGCTACACGTTGGCGGTGTGCATTTACCATAACTTACTCTGATTGAACCATATCAATATTACTCGTATTTCAGCACGTCGGAGGCCGGGAATTCAGATGCCCTTGAATCGGTCACCAATTCCCAAATATTTGCGCACAAGTCAGCACACAAAAAGCAGGATTAGGATAGAACAGTCTCTACTTGGCTCTATAAGTGAATATGCAATAGAACTGAAGAGGTTCGATACCAGGGGCGTACGTTAGGTCCAGGCAGTTAAAAAGGGAGGGAGCTCTGGAGGAATACAAAGAAAGTAGGAAAGAACGCAAACGAGGAATTAGAAGGGTAACAAGTGGTCACGAAATGTCCTTGGCAGACAGGGTTAAGGAGAATCCCAAGGCATTGTATTCATACGTTCGGAACAAAAGGGTTGTCAGGGAAAAGAATCGGACCTCTCAGGGACAAAAGTGGGGAACTTTGCTTCGAGCGCAAAGAAGTAGGGGAGATCCTAAATGAATACTTTGCGTCGGTATTCACAAAGGAGAGGGATGTGTTGACTGGGAGTGTCTCGAAGGGGAATGTTGACCCGTGAGAGAAAATCTCCATTACAAGGGAGGAAGTGTTAGGTTTTTTAGGGAATATAAAGACTGAAAAATCCCCAGGGCCTGATGGAATCTATGCAAGGCTGCTCAGGGAGACGAGAGATCAAATCGCTGGGCTTCCGACGCAAATCTTTGTCTCGTCAGTGGACACAGGTGTGGTCCCAGAAGATTGGAGGATAGCTAATGTGGTCCCGTTATTTAAGAAGGGTAGGAAGGATAACCCTGGAAATTATAGGCCGGTGAGCTTGACGTCCGTGGTAGGGAAGTTGTTGGAGAGGATTCTTAGAGATAGGATGTATGCGCATTTAGAAAGGAATAAACGCATTAACGATAGTCAGCATGGTTTTGTGAGAGGGAGGTCATGCCTCACTAACCTGGTGGAGTTTTTGAAGAAGGGACTGGAATGGTTGACGAGGTAAGGGCCGTGGATGTCGTCTATATGGACATGTGTAAAGCGTTTGACAAAGTCCCTCATGGTAGGTTGGTGCAAAAGGTTGGATCTCATGGGATAAAGGGTGAGGTGGCTAGATGGGTGGAGAACTGGCTTGGTCACAGAAGAGAGAGGGTGGTAGTGGAAGGGTCTCTTTCCTGCTGGATGCCTGTGACTATTGGTGTTCCGCAGGGCTCTGTATTGGGACCTCTGCTGTTTGTGATTTATATAAACGATCTGGAAGAAGGTGTAACTGGGGTGGTCAGTAAGTTTGCGGACGACACGAAAATGGCTGGACTTGCATATAGTGAGGAACATTGTCAGAGGCTACAGAAGGATATACATAGGCTGGAAATTTGAGCAAAGAAATGGCAGATGGAGCTCAATCCAGATTAATGCGAAGTGATGCATTTTGGTAGAACTAACGTAGGGGGCGAGCTATACGATAAATGGCAGGACCATAAAGGGTGCAGATACGCAGAGGGACCTGGGTGTGCACGTCCAGAGATCCATGAAGGTGACGTCACAGGTGGAGAAGGTAGTGAATAAGGCATATGGCATGCTTGCCTTTATAGGACGGTTCATAGAGTATAAAAGTTGGGGTCTGATGTTGCATTTGTATAGAATGTTGGTTCGGCCGCATTTGGAATACTGCGACCAGTTCTGGTCTCCACGCGACCAGAAGGACGTGGAGGCTTTAGAGAGAGTGCAGAGGAGGTTGACCAGGATGTTGCCTGGTATGTAAGTGCTTAGTTATGAGGAAAGACTGGGTTAACTGGAGTTGTTCTCACTGGAAAGACGGAGGATGAGTGGTGACCTAATAGAGGTGCATAAAATTATGAAAGGCATATATAGGGTGAACGGTGGCAAGCTTTTTCCCAGATCGGTGGTGACGTTCACGAGGGGTCATAGGTTCAAGGTGAGGTGGGGGGGGGGGGGGGTTAACACGGATATCAGAAGGACGTATTTTACACAGAGCGTGGTGGGGGCCTGGAATGCGCTGCCGGGCAAGGTGGTGGAGGCGGACAGACTGGGAACGTTTAAGACTGATCTAGATAGGCACATGAACGGAGTGGGAATGGAGGGATACAAAAGAATGATCTAGTTTGGACCAGGGAGCGGCGCGGGCTTGGAGGGCCGAAGGGCCTGTTCCTGTGCTGTATTGTTCCTTGTTCTTTGTTGTTTGTTCATTCAGGCCAAAGCAGTCAACTTGATGGGATGTCATGGCACAAGGTATGGTGTTGCCTTTCGTGAACTTACAGAGAAAGGTGCCCTCGGCAATTTGCAAGCGAAACTACTTTTTGCTTGTACTTCCATCGATTTATGCTGATGTATTCGTTCTTGACGAAATGATTTACTCTACATGTGGAATTTAACAGAGACTATGCGGCTGCGAACAGCATCAAATTAGTTGCAAGTATGAAGCGAAAGATCCGATTGCTTGTAATTTCAATTGTTCACAACTTTCCCTCTTTGAACATTTTCCCATGATTCGTTCTCTAATTGAGTATCGGGCAAGCTCGAAGAACAAAGTCCGACATTTCAGCGGGACATTTGAACTGAACATTGAGTGAATCAAATTTAGACTGTTGACTTTGCTTCTATATTTCCGTTTATTTTCGCTGTTTCGATCTCAACTATTTCTTTCTTTCCTTCAGCTCTTCATGTTGCGTTTACACAGATGTTATGCCACAAGTCCCAGTTAAACTAAACATGTATCTTGCACTGACAAAGGGTAATCCAGGCACTATGAGTTAGCTCTCTCCTCTCCCCAGAGATGCTGTCAGAAGCGTTGGGGCTTTCCAGCATTTGATGCTGTTATGTTAAATATTTTGCTTCTTTATTCACCTGTTGACGCTCCCTTTTACTTTATGAAGCATTGTAACCTTCCACATACAACTCGTTGAAATATTGTCCTTGTCCTTTTTCCAGCTCCCCAATGCTTGAAATATTTTAGTTTTTCCTCAATTCTGCTGAAACGTAATCCACCTCAAATTTTAACGTGATGGTTGGCCTAATATCCTGCCTGATCTCATGATTAATTATAAAATTATATTTTCTTGTTTTTTTTACATTGTTTTGGATCTGAATATTTTAGGCTTTAATCTTGAACTTTTGCATTGCAGATGTTAATTGTGTTTTCACAATACTGTTCACATGGAAATGCTTAAATCCTGATTCGGGAAGAGATGGAAAGGTGCGCAAATGCCCAAGTAAGTCTGGATGGCCTATGATCCCTGAGGGATTTTAAATGCAAAATTTACCCGACGATATCTCCGTGTTGATGGTCTGATGGTAACCTTTTTTTTTACCAGGTCCACAGAGAAAACAAACCTTGGACGTTGGTACAGCGTGTTCTCCACAAAGTGCGCTCAATATTTCGATTAATAAAATGTAACTATCAGATGCACAAACACGGAAACATGTTTAAGATTATCAAGCCTCATGTATATTTTAGTTATGGGCATTGTAGACTGATAGCAGCACGCAAAGGGACAGGATACGACGAAACTACTGCCGTATTCCTTCTACATGGTGGACATATTTTGGGAGCCAAAATCTGAGCTACTAGCCCAGGAATGCATAAGCTTGAGTCACCCAGTAGTCACTGTATGTTTGTAACGTGGCAAGTTCAATGCAAGGTTAATAGTGACACTGGGATGTTGCTGTTGAGAAACAATTCAATTCGGATGCCATGGATTTTCAAAAGGACATTTATTTGTAGTTTATGATAATCTCGTGCTATTATAGTGCTACTGTTAATTTTTACATCTCAACTCTTGTTTTGCTGCATTTCATATCATGATGCAGGAGAATGAGTAAACACTGCTGATGCTAAACTGGTGACGAACTACAAATGCAATTTAAAAAATCAAAGCTATTACTACTCCGTAAAAAAAAAAATCCTGAACGTATGCTTCAGGTTATGATGCTTGTGTTATTTTTTTTTACCAAAAAAACCTGGGCTAGTGATTATTGCCCAACCTTTTTTTCCCTTAAGAGGGATGTTAAGAGTTAACCACGTTGACATAGATCTGAACCAGGTGGGTTTTTACAAATATCGACACTGGTTTCATGAACTTATAATTCAATTGTTTTTGTATTCTCCTCAAATATCATCGCCTGCCGTGGTGGGATTCGAATCTTTGACCCGAGGGACAACATTGGGACTTTGGGTTATTGAGCCAATGACAATGCCACCAATGCACTGCCTTGAACTGTTGAAAATAATTGGGCGGAAGGCCTCTTCATTTGATGGGATTGTGCTGTGCCCAGTTTATCATAATCCGTTCCTGAGATCTCCGAGCCGTTAAGAACGATCGTTTTACTACCAGTTCCTTTAGGTCTTTAACAAGGAAATTGTTCACTGCTGTATTCCATGTTGAACAGGCACATCCCCCGGAGAGAATCGCCGAATTTTTCAATCCCAATAACGGTAAATGAAGATCTGAAAAGTCCAAATCACTGCAGATTGCGTACTCTCCTAATTCTTACGTCTGTCCGCTCGGAGGTCCATCGTTTTACGTTTAGATCACATTTTCAGACGCCATTTTTCACGATTAATTAGATGATCGAGAGGCATTCTTTGAAACTTCAGTTTATATTTGGAATGATAGCTTAACAAGTTTTGTGAGGTTGCAATGCAAATGTCATTAGAAGGCATTCGGCATGCTCGGTTTCACTGGTCAGAACATTGAATAGAGGATTTGGGAATTTTGTTGAAGTTCTGCAAGACATTGGCAAGGCCACACTTGGAATACTGTGTACAGTTCTGGTCACCCCATTATAGAAAGGATATTATTAAACTAGAAAGAGAGCAGAAAAGATTTACTAGGATGCTACCGGGGCTAGATGGTTTGGGTTATAAGAAGAGGTTGGATAGTTGGAAACTTTTTTCTCTGGCGCATAGGACGCTGAGGGGTGATCTTATAGAGGTCTATAAAATATTGAGGGACAGAAATCAGCTAGATAGTCACTATTTGTCCCGAGGTAGGGGAGTCTAAAACTGGAGGGCATACGTTTAAGGGGAGACGGGAGAAATACAGAAGAATCCAGAGGGGCAATTCTTTTCACAAAGACCGTGGGGAATGTCTGGAACAAACTGCCAGAGGTAGTAATAGAGGTGGGTAAAATTTTGTCTTTTAAAAAGCGTTTAGACAGTTACATGGGCTAGATGGCTGTAGAGTGATATGGGCCAAACGCAGTTAGGGTTAGCCGAGGGGTTAAAAAGGGGCGGCATGGAAAAGTTGGGCCGAAGGGCGTGTTCCCATGCTGTAAACCTCTATGCCTCTTCAAATAATTCTGCAAACATTGTTTACTATTTCTGCCTTTATTATTTGAAACGCCAAGTAGAGGCAATTCAGATTATGATACATACTTCCATAATTTAAAACAAAACTGTCCAAACAAGTTCTTAAGATTGCTGCCAAAAAATAGTGAAAGTTTTGTATTTGGGCAGCAGACCGTGTCGTGAATCTGGCAGTCCCTACTTCATCATCGACCGAGGTAAGGTCAATCGTGGTCACTGTAGAATTCAAACATTCCCTTTTTTCGTGGATCAAAACCAAAACAATAGTGATTAGAGGTTTCCCTTCGCGTTCCAAAATGGAAGGTGGAACACCATGGCCGTTATCAATTTTCCCTTACATCAGAATGGCCTCCCTCATCTAAACCAGAGTGGTAGGGCCTCAGAGCTGTGTTCCTGGAACACCCATTGGAACCACCGATCAGCCAGTCTCATTAGCAGACTCTGAAACTGCCTCAGAGAGATCAATTAGTAAAAAACACTATGCTTGCTCACGTTTCAAAGCTCACCTGAAAACCAGCCTTCTAGGTATTCGATTATAACAAATTTCACAGCATGATTTTCTTTACAAGGCCCTCACTTAATGTTTCAGATGTCAAGTATACTCAGGAACATGCAGGCTTTTTAACGATGTGGGGGAAAAAATAACTCAGGTTGAACTTACTGAAATCTGTAGAAATGCACTATTGTTACCTTTATCCAATCTTTGTGCATGTTGCATGCATTTGTGAGACCAGTTGTGTAACGTTGTCATAATTCAGGTATCTGTGTGAAACTATAAAACCTTCTGAATGTTTAGCTCAAGAGATATTACTGCTGTCATGTTTACCTGGGATGCAGTACAGTTCATGTGTAAAATAGTTCATAACGTTTACCTCTCAACCTCAATGTTTCATGGCAAGAGGAGAGTAGTCATAATCTGTCCGTGCAACTCAATATGTGTATGCACCTGCGTTTGTAATGGGAAAGATTTAAGTTGCATCTGACGGAAAAAGTCACCAAAAAGTCTTCGTTTTTGTCAAACTTTGTATCTCCCCATGCAATATATGTGTATCCCCATAGAACATAGAACAGTACAGCACACTACAGGCCCTTCGGCCCACGATGTTGTGCCGAACCTTTTCCGAAACCAAGATCAAGCTATTCCACTCCCTATCATTCTAGTGTGCTCCATGTGCCTATCCAATAACCGCTTGATAGTTCCTAAAGTGTCCCACTCCAGTATCTCAGCAGGCAGTCCAGTCCACACCCCAACCACTCTCTGAGTAAATAACCTACCTCGTACATCCCTCCTATATCTTCCACCACGAACCTTATAGTTATGCCCCCTTGTAATAGCTCCATCCACCCGAGGAAATAGACTCTGAACGACCACTCTATCTATTCCCCTCATCATTTTATAAACCTCTATTAAGTCTCCCTGAACCTCCTCCGCTCCAGAGAGAAGCCCTCACTCCCTCAACCTTTCATGATAAGGCCTACCCTCCAAACCAGGCAGCATCCTGGAAAATCTCCTTTGCACTCTTTCCAGCGCTTCCACATCCTTCTTATAGTGAGCTGACCAGAACTGCACACAATATTCCAAATGTGGTCTCACCAAGGTCCTGTACAGTTGCAGCATAACCCCACGGCTCTTAAACTCCAACCCCCTGTTAATAAAAGCTAATACACTATATGACTTCTTCACAGCTCTATCCACTTGAGTGGCAACCTTCAGAGATCTGTGGATATGGACCCGAAGATCTCTTTGTTCCTCCACAGTCTTCAGAACCCTACCTTTGACCCTGTAATCCACATTTAAATTTGTCCTACCAGAATGAATCACCTCACATTTTTCAGGGGTAAACTCCATCTGCCATTTTTCAGACCAGTTTTGTATCCTATCTATGTATCTTTGCAGTCTACAACAGCCCTCCACCTCATCCACTACTCCAACCAATCTTGGTGTCATCAGCAAATTTACTGATCCACCCCTCAGCCCCCTCCTCTAAGTCATTAATAAAAATCACAAATAGCAGAGGAGCAAGCACTGATACCTGTGGCACTCCGCTGGCAACCTGCCTCCAGTCCGAAAACGTTCCATCCACTACCACCCTCTGTCTTCGATGAGACACAGTAAGAGTTGTAACAACACCAGGTTAAAGTCCAACTGGTTTATTTGGTAGCAAATCCCATTAGCTTTCGGAGCGCTGCCCCTTCGTCAGGTGGAATGGAAATGTGCTCTCAAACAGGGCACAGACACAAAATCAAGTTACAGAATACTGATTAGAACGTGAATCCCGACAACCAACCAGATCTTAAAGATACAGACAATGTGGGTGGAGGGAGCATTAAGCACAGGTTAAAGAGATGTGTATTGTCTCCAGACAGGACAGCCCGCAAGTCCAGGAGGCAAGCTGTTGGGGTTACTGATAATGTGACATAAATCCAACATCCCGGTTTCGGCCGTCCTCATGTTTGCGGAACTTGGCTATCAGTTTCTGCTCAGCGATTCTGCGCTGTCGTGTGTCGTGAAGGCCGCCTTGGAGAACGCTTACCTGAAGATCCAAGGCTGAATGCCCGTGACTGCTGAAGTGCTCCCCCACAGGAAGAGAACAGTCTTGCCTGGTGATTGTCGAGCGGTGTTCATTCATCCGTTGTGGTAGCGTCTGCATGCTTTCCCCAATGTACCATGCCTCGGGACATCCCTTTCTGCAGCGTATCAGGTAGACAACGTTGGCTGAGTTGCAAGAGTTGGTGCCGTGTACCTGGTAGATGGTGTTCTCACGTGACATGATGGCATCCGTGTCGATGATCCGGCACGTCTTGCAGAGGTTGCTGTGGCAGGGTTGTGTGGTGTCGTGGTTACTGTTCTCCTGAAGGAAACATTCCTCCAGTCCGAAAAATTTCCATCCACCACCACCCTCTGTCTTCGATCAAATAGCCAGTTACCTATCCAATCGGCTAACTTTCCCTCTATCCCACACCTCCTTACTTTCATCATCAGCTGACGATGGGGGACCTTATCAAACACCTTACTAAAATCTATGTATATGACATCAACTGCTCGACCTTCATCAACACAATTAGTTACCTCCTCAAAAAATTCCATCAAATTTTTGAGGCACGACTTGCCCTTCACGAATCCGTGCTGACTATCCCGGATTAATCTGCATCTTTCTAAATGGTCGTAATTCCCATCGCTAAGGAACTTTTCCATCAACTTACCAACCACCGAAGTAAGGCTAACTGGCCTATAATTACCAGGGTCATTTCTATTCCCTTTCTTAAACAGAGGGACAACATTCGCCACTCTCCAGTCCTGTGGCACCATCCCAGTGGACAGTGAGGACCCAAAGATCAAAGGCTCTGCAATCTCATCCCTTGCCTCCCAAAGAATCCTCGGATATATTTCATCAGGCCCAGGGGACCTATCGACCTTCAGTTTATTCAAAACTGCTGGTACATCCTCTCTCCGAACATCTACTTCCTCCAGCCTATTAGCCTGCAACACGGCTTCCCTAAAATTCTGTACCTCATGATTGTGTTTCACTCAATAAGGAATCACTGTTGATTTAAGTGCTTGAAGCTGCTTGGTATAGTGGTTGTACGATTCCATCTTCCATTCACAGAGGTCCTATATCCTCTGTCGAGGGTGCTGCACCAAATTCACTTCCTCCTCATGGCAAGTTTCAATGGCGGATCCGCTGCCACTGTGCTGTACATCGGTGGGGGAGGGGGTCGCGAACGATCTGGGTAGCCGGGGGGTGGGGGGGGGGGTTTGGATAATAGGAACAGTTATGTTGTGGAGTTGGGGCAATGTCTGTGGGGACTTCAATCATTGTGGGCAAATGCGATTTTGACGACTTGTTGACGCTTATGGTTGGCCAAGAATTTCTGCAAAATCCTTGGCCTCATGTAAATTGGGCCCAATTTTACCGTTTGGATGGTAAGGGGGCGATTTTGCCATTTTGATTCCAAGTGCTGAATCGGGGCGCGATTCAGATCCGACTTATAAACTTGTTCTCAGGCTCCCCTATATGCACTCAGCCTGAAAAGAAGTAGCGAATTTGAATCGCGCTGTGGGCGGGGCTTATCGCGCCTGAAACGCTGTTGCTCCGATCGGAGCCTTCACCTGTGCATGTGCATTAAAAAAACCATTGAAAAACACTGCCCTACCACATTGCTCCAAGGCCGCAAATAGTGGATAAAGCGGCCCGGGAGCGATGGTCCCCACAGACATTGCCCCGCCTCCACAACATAACTGTTCCTCTTATCCTCCCCCCGCCACCCCCCCCCCCCCCCGCGCTACCCAGGCCGTTCGCGGCCCCCTCCCCCACCGATGGACAGCACAGTGGCAGCGGACCCGCCATTCCCCCCCCCCCACTGATCGCCCACATAGTGGCAGCAGCACCCTCCTGTCTTCCACACCAGAGAGCCATCTGACCCGCCGCCCTCCCCCCGCCACGCCCCAACCAGAGAGCAATCTGACCCGCTTCCTCCTCCCCACACACCAGAGATACATCTGACCCGCCTCTTCCCCCCCAACACCAGTGAACCATCTGGCCACCCTCTTCCTCACCCCGCCCCCCCCCCGCCCCCCCCCCCCCCCGCAACCACCAGTGAACCATCAGGCCTCTTTCCTCCTCCCCCCAACCAGAGAACAATCCGGACTCCGTCCTCCACCCCTCCACCAGAAAACGATCTGACCCGCCCCCTCCGCCCCCCCACACCAGAGAATTATCTGACCCACCTACACACCACCCCCCCCCACCCCAACACCACCGATCAGAGTTAGAGAGCCGCTTGAAGCTCTGAACATACCCCTTCAGATGCTGCAGCGCCCAAAACAGACCTCTGCCGAGCATGTATGTTTCGCGCCGCATCTGGAGGGCCGACCGCGATGGTGAAGGGGGTAAGTTTGGGCGCCCAGTCCATTAAGTCAATTTTAATGCGTCGCTTGCGTTTCGGACGCAGTCCCGATCGCACCATTTTTCGGGCCTTGGTAAAGGGGGGACTGGCACGGAGGCCTGCGTGTATCCCGCTATTCGCCTCAAGCTCGACTTTACACAGTTTTCGCGCAAGAAAATGGGCGCAACGCAATGGTAAAATCGGGCCCTGTGTGGTGCATCTGGGAGATTTTCAGATCCGACATTGAGACCTCTTCTCAGGCGTGCGCATACGCACTCTGCCTGAAATATAGTAGCGATTCTGAATCGCTGCAGAATGCTGTGGGCGAGGTTTATCGCAGTCGAAACACTGCTGCTCCTATCGGAGTCTTCAACTGTGCATTCGCAGTAAACAAAACGGAAAACGCTCCCCTGCCACATCGTTCCCTGGCCTGATAAGGCCTCCACCGGCCCCCCACAGAAATTGCCTCACCTACACAACATAACTGTCGACCTTACCCCGCCCCCTCCCCCCTCCACCCCTACCACCCGCTACCCAGATTGATGGCAGCCCCCTGTTGCCTTCCTCCCATCCACTGCACGCAGAGTGGCAATGCCCTCTCACACCAGAGAGCCATCTGACCCGCCTCCCTGCCCGTACGAGAGAACGATCTGACCTGCCCCGTCTGTCTACCAGAAGGCCATCTGACCCACATTCCTTCTCCTCCACCAGAGAGCGATGTGACCCACTTCCCTCCCCACACTAGACAGCGATCTGATTCCCCTGCTGGACCCCCAACTGGGGAGCCATCTGACCCGCCTCAGGCTGCCCTCCTACCAGAGAGCCATCTGACCCGTCTCCCTCCTCATCTCCCACGAGAGAGCATTCTGATCGACCTCCCTGCCACTCCCACCAGATAGCGATCTGACCTGCCTCCGCCCGCCCCCCCCCCCCAAACTACCTATCTGACTGAGAGAGCCGCCCCAGGCTCTGGAATTATCTCATCATAAGCTGGACCACCAGAATCACACCTTTGCAGACTGTTTCGTGCCGAATCTGGATGGGCGAACGCGGTGGTGAAGGGAGAAATGCCAGCAAGTTTGGGTGCCCAGCTCATTAGTTCCCGATCGCGGCTATTTTAGGTGCTTGGTAAAGAGGGAAAGGACGCTAATCGCCTAACGCCCGACTTTACCAAGTTTTAGCGCCCGAGAATGGGCGCAACGTGATGGTCAAATCGGGCCCAAAGAGGCTAAATGCCAGTTGCATGCAATACGATTTGTCGGGTATGCAAGCTCGAAATTCGCCACAAATATATTACTTCCATTCTAACAACTGGGCACCAGAGCAGCTTTTAACTCTTCCCAAGGAAGGCATATAACAACTGGATCACATAATTGCTCTCGATTCATGTGCTTCACAGAAATTTGTATAATTTAGGTACAATTTCTGTTGAAGAAACATCATTTTAATCAATGTAAATTTATTATTTCTCTCAAACTTGGGTAATATTATATTACGTTATCACACTCATGGAGAAGTACAGCAGGGAAACAGGCCCTTCGGCCCACTCTTTAATGCTGATCAGGTTTCATAGAACATAGAACATAGAACATTACAGCGCAGAACAGGCCCTTCGGCCCACGATGTTGCACCGACCAGTTAAAAAAAAAAACTGTGACCCTCCAACCTAAACCAATTTCTTTTCGTCCATGAACCTATCTACGGATCTCTTAAACGCCCCCAAACTAGGCGCATTTACTACTGATGCTGGCAGGGCATTCCAATCCCTCACCACCCTCTGGGTAAAGAACCTACCCCTGACATCGGTTCTATAACTACCCCCCCTCAATTTAAAGCCATGCCCCCTCGTGCTGGATTTCTCCATCAGAGGAAAAAGGCTATCACTATCCACCCTATCTAAACCTCTAATCATCTTATATGTTTCAATAAGATCCCCTCTTAGCCGCCGCCTTTCCAGCGAAAACAATCCCAAATCCCTCAGCCTCTCCTCATAGGATCTCCCCTCCATACCAGGCAACATCCTGGTAAACCTCCTCTGCACCCTCTCCAAAGCCTCCACATCCTTCCTGTAATGTGGGGACCAGAACTGCACACAGTACTCCAAGTGCGGCCGCACCAGAGTTGTGTACAGTTGCAACATAACGCTACGACTCCTAAATTCAATCCCCCTACCAATAAACGCCAAGACACCATATGCCTTCTTAACAACCTTATCTACTTGATTCCCAACTTTCAGGGATCTATGCACACATACACCTAGATCCCTCTGCTCCTCCACACTATTCAAAGTCCTCCCGTTAGCCCTATACTCAACACATCTGTTATTCCTACCAAAGTGAATTACCTCACACTTCTCCGCATTAAACTCCATCCGCCACCTCTCGGCCCAACTTTGCAACCTGTCTAAGTCTTCCTGCAAACTACGACATCCTTCCTCACTGTCTACCACACGACCGACTTTGGTGTCATCAGCAAATTTGCTAATCCACCCAACTATACCCTCATCCAGATCATTAATAAATATTACAAACAGCAGTGGCCCCAAAACAGATCCCTGAGGTACACCACTTGTAACCGCACTCCATGATGAATATTTACTATCAACCACCACCCTCTGTTTCCTATCCGCTAGCCAATTCCTGATCCAATTTCCTAGATCACCCCCAATCCCATACATCTGCATTTTCTGCAGAAGCCTACCATGGTGAACCTTATCAAACGCCTTACTAAAATCCATATATACCACGTCCACTGCCTTGCCCCCATCCACCTCCTTGGTCACTTTCTCAAAAAACTCAATAAGGTTAGTAAGGCACGACCTACCTGCCACAAAACCATGCTGACTATCACCTATCAATTCATTACTCTCCAAATAACTATAAATCCTATCCCTTATAATTTTTTCCAACATCTTGCCGACAACAGAAGTGAGACTCACCGGTCTATAATTCCCGGGGAAGTCTCTGTTCCCCTTCTTAAACAATGGGACAACATTCGCTAACCTCCAATCTTCTGGTACTATACCAGAGGCCAACGACGACCTGAAGATCAGAGCCAGAGGCTCTGCAATCACTTCTCTTGCCTCCCAGAGAATCCTTGGATAAATCCCATCCGGACCAGGGGATTTATCTATTTTCAGACCCTCCAGAATATCCTGCACATCCTCCTTATCAACTGTAATACTGTCTATTCTACTCCCTTGCAACCCAGTGTCCTCCTCAGCTATATTCATGTCCCCTTGCGTGAACACCGAAGAGAAATATTGGTTCAATGCTTCACCAATCTCCTCCGGTTCCACACATAACTTCCCTCTGCCATCTATAACTGGCCCTAAACTTGCCCTAACCAACCTTCTGTTCTTGACATACCTATAGAACGCCTTAGGATTCTCTTTAACCCTATCCGCCAAAGTCTTCTCATGTCCCCTTTTAGCCCTTCTAAGCTCGCTCTTCAACTCCCTCTTAGCCAATCTAAAGCTTTCTAGTGCACTACCCGAGTGCTCACGTCTCATCCGAACATAAGCCTCCTTTTTCTTTTTAACCAACAAAGAAACTTTTTTGGTGCACCACGGTTCCCTAGCCCTACCAATTCCTCCTTGCCTGACAGGGACATACCTATCACAGACTCGCAGTAGCTGCTCCTTGAAAAAACTCCACATGTCGGACGTTCCCAGTCCCTGTAATCTCCTAGTCCAACCTATGTTTCCTAATTCTCTCCTAATAGCCTCATAATTACCCTTCCCCCAGCTAAAACCACTGGCCCGAGGTTCATGCCTATCCCTTTCCATCACTAAGGTGAACGTAACCGAATTGTGGTCACTATCACCAAAATGCACACCAACTTCCAAGTCTAGCACCTGGTCTGGCTCATTTCCCAGCACCAGATCCAATATAGCCTCACCTCTAGTTGGCCTGTCTACATACTGAGTCAAAAAACCTTCCTGCACGCTTTGAACAAAAACTGACCCCTCTAACGAGCTAGAGCTATAACAATTCCAGTCAATATTAGTCAAGTTAAAATCCCCCATAACAATTGCCCTATTACTTTCACTCCTAAGCAGGATTGACTCCGCAATCCTTTCCTCAACCTCTCTAGAACTTTTAGGAGGTCTATAAAAGACTCCCAACAGGGTGACCTCTCCTCTCCTATTTATAATCTCCGCCCATACTACCTCAACAGATAAGTCCTCATCAAACCTCCTCTCTGACACTGTGATACAATCTCTGACCAATAATGCTACCCCTCCCCCTCTTCTACCTCCTTCCCTACTTCGACTAAAACATTTGAACCCCGGGACCTGCAGCATCCATTCCTGCCCCTGCTCTATCCATGTCTCTGAAATAGCCACAACATCGAAGTCCCAGGTACTGATCCACGCTGCAAGTTCACCCACTTTATTGCGAATACTCCTGGCATTGAAGTATACACATTTCAAACCCTGCTCCACCCCACCTCTGCAATGCCGTGCATTGCAGTCCCCATCCATGCATCCCTCACTTTCAGCCCCACTACTCAGGATCCCTCCCCCCCCCCCGAATCAGTTTAAACCTCCCTGCATGGCCTTAGCAAATTTACCCCCCAGGATATTGGTCCCCTTCTGATTAAGGTGTAGACCATCCTTCTCATAGAGGTCACACCTTCCCCAGTACGAGCCCCAATTGCTTAAGTACCTGAACCCCTCCCTCCTGCACCATCCCCTCAGCCATGAATTCAAACCTTCCCTCTCCCTATTCCTCTCTAAACTATCCCGTGGTACAGGCAAGAGTCCAGAGATAACCACTCTGTCAGTCTTGGCCTTTAGTTTCCACCCCAACTCCATAAATCCCTGCCTAATATCCCCTTCCCCTATCCTCCCTATGTCGTGTGTCCCCACATGTACAATAACTTGTGGTTTATCTCCCTCCCCCCTAAGAGTCCTGAATACCCTGTCAGACACATCCCGGACCCCAGCCCCTGGTAGGCAACACACCAACCCTGAGTCCCTACCTTTAGTTCCGACCCTCCTATCTGTCCCCTTAATTGTGGAGTCCCCAATCACAAGGCCCAGTCTTTTACAGCCCCTAACCACCTGAGCTTTCTCACTCGGCTCACCCCCAGAGATCTGCTCTCTATGCTCAGTTGATTCCTCCTCAACTGTAGCCTCCAGCACCGAAAACCTATTATGGAGGGGAACCGCCCCAGGGGATTGTCTTCCCGATTGCTTCTTACCCCTCCTCCTGGCATTGACCCAAGCCTCATTTCTAGGAGTTACTATTTCTCTATAACTCCTATCAACTTCCACCTCCGCCTCCCGAATTATGCGGAGTTCCTCTACCTCCCCCTCCAGCTCCTTTACACGCTCCGACACTGAACTCGTCCCATTTGTCTGCCTTTGGCCCATATCCCTCGAAACCTATCCTAGCCACGTGCCTGTCAAATGTTTCTGAAATGTTATTAATGTGCCTGCCTTTACCACCTTCTCTGACACCTCATTCCATGTACGCACCATCCTGTTTGTATCAAGAATGCAAACAAGGTCCCTTTTTTAACTAATTCCCCTCTCAACATAAAACATATGGCTTTTAGTTTTGGACTCCCCTACACAGGGGTAAATAACTTGACTGTTCACCTTCTCGATGTCTCTCATGATTTTATAATTCTCTATAGGGTCACCTCTCATCATCCAATCCTCCAGCGAAAAGCCCATTGGATCCGTGATAATGCGATATTCTGGATAACAAGCTGGTTTAGTAACACGAAACACAAGTTATGGTCAATGGATTGAATTTGGAATGGGACGATGCTTCCAGTGGCATACCAGAGGTCTCGGTGTTTGGACTCTAGCTGTTTGTGTTATTTGCTATCAATTATTTGCTCGATAAGAACGGATGGGGCACAATGAGGAAATTTGCAGTCGACACAAAGTTTGGCCGAGTAGTGGCTGGTGTTTTAGGTAGCTATTCTCCCCAAAACAATATACTGGATTCGATTATAGAGTATCAAATGGATTTTAACATAGAGAAATGCGAGGTGATGCATTTAGGGAGATAAAGCAGTTATAGGGAAATAGCAAAATAAACAGGAATATATATGGGGGGCAGATGAAGTGAAATAACTCACCGTGCAAGGTCATAGATCCCTTAAAGCAGCAGTTGAAAGAGAAAAGGTTTTAAATAAGGCATATGGGATATTTTCCTTCATTGGCGCGGATGTAAAAATTAACAGTAAGGATATAATTTTGCAATTGCATAAATCAATGCTAAGATCTCCACTGTAGAACTGTGTGCAGTGCTGGCCAACATTTAACTGCAGAGAGAGCAGAGGTGGTTTGAAATAATTTTGCCAGAGATACAAATGTGTTCCTGTGAGGAGAGATTAATAGTTTGAAGTTGTTTTGTTTGGAAAAAATGGCTGAAATTGGACTTTATTGAGGCGTTCAAAAGTATGAGGGGAAGAGCAGCGTGGACAAGATGAAGTTCTTTCCCGTAGCGGAGGATTCTAGCATCAGGGGACATGAATTCAAAATATGTGGTAGACTGTATAACGTGGACACGAGGAAGAACCACAGGAAAGTGCGATTCACAAATTCGCTACCAGAATTAATGTACATGCAGGTTTCCCAAACACTTAAAGTACAACCAGATTTGCACGTTAAGTGCCGTGGTCTAGAGACCTATTGGCTTGGTGCAGGAACTTGGGATTTGAAATGGAATCAGTTGTCCATCAGGTTACTTGGGCTAGATGATCTTAATTACGTCCTTCTGTGGTGTAACTTTTCTAATGTCTCTCAGCAGCAAATTATTTAATCCCTGGCGCTGTGAATACCACGATGTAAAACTGAGTTGATTCTCAGCTGCCTTATAATCGACATGTGAATCATGCAGAATTGGTTTCAAAAGAAGACTTTATACTCAAGTTCCAGGCATAATTTTAGAGTCAAGAAAATTTACGTTCCAGAATGTCGAAGGAAGCAGTTGATATTCCTCTGACCGGCGTCCTTACGCATTGTCATTGAATCATAGATAATGGAATCCTTACAGTACAGAAGGAGGCCATTCGGCCCGTCGAGTCCGCACCCACCACGATCCCACCCAGACCCTATTCCTTCAATACTACACATTTACTCTGCTAATCCCTCTGACACTGGATTCAATCCAACATGGCCAATCAACCTAACCCGCACATCTTTGGACTGTCGGAGGAAACCGGAGCACCCGAAGGAAACACACGGAGACACAGGGAAAATGTGCAAAGTCCACAAAGTGTCCCGAGGCTGGAATTGAACCTGGGACCCTGGTGCTGTGAGGCAGCAGTGCCACCATGCTGCCCGACAGAATTGCAGAATCCCCACTTTGCCGAAGCAGGCTATTCGGCCCATCGAGTCTGCATTGACCACAGTCCCATCCAGGCCCTATCCCTGTAACTACATATATTTAACCTACTAGTCTACCTGACAATTGAGGGATAACTTCACGTGCCAATCCATCTCACCTGGAGAAAATCAGAGCACCCGGAGGAAACCCAAGCCGACATGGGGAGAAGGTACAAACTCCACGCAGACAGTGACCCGAGGCTGGAATTGAACCCATGTCCCTGGCGCTGTGAGGCAGAAGTACTAACCACTGGGCCTTACAATGGTTAATCATGCATTGTGCTATGTCTAAAATATTATTGCTCCTATGTATAACATCGTAGCAATTTGATGTTCTGGCCACAGAACTAAATGGGATTATAGTTACGTGTTTATATAGCACATAATTGTATTTGAGCCAGTCAGATGGTTTAATGGTTAAATCATTGGAACCTTTCACAGCCTTCTGCTCTTAGTTTTAGTTTATGCTATATACATGCAGCATTTATTTCAATAATATTTGTCGTTGTACATTTAATCCACGTGTGAAAATACGTTACTTTATTATTTTTCAAAAACCATCACACGTAACATAGATAGGAGATTACAGACATTGATCAATAAATGTACAAATATTACTGAAGCAGCAATTAATCTGAAAAAAAGTAGATTAAAATGCCTGATTTTGTATCACGGTTGGCGGGTTTACTGCAATGGAGGAACCGTCGAGTGCACGTAAAACCTTACCCACTTGAGTCTGAATTTTACGTTCCCCAGATTGGTGTGTTTCTTTCGTGGGCGCCGGGTGATGCGGTTGAGGGCAGGTTCGGCATTGGAGAGGGGCGTTAAATGGAAGGAGATTTTTTACTCTGCCTTCCTGCCTGCCACTGATCCAATTGATTCTCTTACGTGTTCAATCACTGGTCACTTAAGGGTAGTTCATGCGCTCACTTTTCAGACTGGTGAGAGCACATTCCCTATCACACAGATTAGGCACCTTCAAGCACTAAATTCTCTATCCACTGTTAGATTGCCCAACATCACTCTAAGTTTGGATTTACTCCCGACTGAGCAACAAAATCTTAACTGCAGCTAATTAAGGTACAATCGGACATGCAATTCTTGCAGATATACCCGGTCTGCCGGCTGTATTGCCCTTCCAATTTTCCAATGGCTGGCAGGCAAATCGCGCTATCCGACATATTCATAGAACATAGAATATTAAAGCGCAGTACAGGCCATTCGGCCCTCGATGTTGCGCCGACCAGTGGGACCAATCTAAAGCCCCTCTAATCTACACTATTCCAATTTCATCCATATGTTTATCCAATAACTGTTTGAATGCTCTCAATGTTGACGAGTCCACTACTGCTGCAGGCAGGGCATTCCACGCCCTTACTACTCTCTGAGTAAAGAACCTATCTCTAACATCTGTCTTATATCTCTCACCCCTCAATTTAAAGCTATGTCCCCTCGTGCTAGCCATCACCATTCGAGGAAAAAGGCTCTCACTATCCACTCTATCTAATCCTCTGATCATCTTGTATGCCTCTATTAAGTCACCTCTTAACCTTCTTCTCTCGAACGAAAACAACCTCAAGCCCCTCAGCCTTTCCTCATACGATTTTCCCACCATACCAGGCAACATCCTGGTAAATCTCCTCTGCACCCTTTCCAACACTTCCACATCTTTCCTATAATACGGCGAACAGAACTGTACGCAATACTCCAAATGCGGCCGCACCAGAGTTTTGTACAGTTGCAGCATGACCTCCTGGCTCCGAAACTCATTCCCTCTACCAATAAAAGCTAACATACCGTACGCCTTCGTAACAACCCTATCAACCTGGGTGCCAACTTTCAGGGATCTATGCACATGGAGACCCAGATCCCTCTGTTCATTCACACTACCAAGTAGCTTACCATTAGCTCAGTACTCTGTATTCCTGTTACTCCTACCAAAGTGAATCACCTCACACTTTTCCGCATTAAACTCCATTTGCCATGTTATCAGGGACGGAGGTGTCGGGTGGGGGTGGCGGGGGCGGGGGGTGGGGGGGGGGGGGGGGGTGGGCGGCGGAGGCTGGGGGTGGGGGAGGGGGTGGAATTTGGAACGCCTCGAGATCTGCAGCATGTCCATCATTTTAAAGAGACTTTCAGAAGTCAAGTGCGCTTTTTGTCTCACATATTGATCCTAGGCATCAGGCACAACCCGTTTTGCGTGGACTAATGGGTGGGAGTGGACAGCCAGGCTGTTTCGCTCAACTACTTAGATGCCGGGAAGTAAGTGGGGTTCTACTTCTGGAGATATCCTGTGTGGACTGCATGAGATTGAAACAACGCCCTTCCATCTGTCAAACCCACCTGCCTATTTTTCAGCTCCACTGCAGCCCATCATTACGGTTTCAAATTGTTTAATTAATGCAACTTCTGACATTAAAAATAGCTAGAACAATAGAATCAAATAACATAATATGGCCTTGATAGCAACGAAATTCAATTTCAAAGCTTGAGGAAAGATTTGAACCGTGTTTGTGGCACTTCTGTTGGAAAACAAGTTGGAAAGATTTTGGAGCGCGATAGTAATGTATTGAAACGGCAAATAATACGATGTGATTCATTACGATATCATACGGTTATGTTACCTGATTTGAATCAAGACAAATATCTTTGCTTGCACGGTCCAGATAATTGTTGTCCAATTGCTTCCACCGTTTTCAAATTTCTACCTCGGCTCCTCTGAAATTTCCCATTGCAAATTATAAACCTCATTTCTGTTGAATAACGAACGTGAGAGAATCGGGTGCTAGGGTGGTGGGGGGTGTACAGGGCGAAGAGCAACATACTTAATCAACTTAATTTTAGCAACTCCTACGTGCGTAGGCAAGGCACATCCGGAAAAAAGGGAAGAAAATAAAGGTATGAAATATTTAATATTGTCCCTTAGAATCCTAAAATGCGTAGGTTAGAGGGATTAGCGGGTAAATATGTGGGGGGAGGGCCTGGGAGGGATTGTGGTCGGTGCAGACTCGATGGGCCGAATGGCCTCCTTCTGCACTGGAGAGATTCTATGATTCTATGATTCTATGAAGTGTCTCCATCTGCAGCTCCTGCAATCCCACGTTTCGGAGCTGGGATGGCGGCTGGAAAATCTAGAAGCATCCGCAAAGAGCAGAGTATAATGGATAACACATAGACAGATGTGGTTACGCCTCAGACTAAAATTCTCCAGGCAGGAAGGTAATGGGCGACCAACAGGCAGAGTAAGAGGGCGAGATACACAGGCACAATCCCCTGTGGTCATTCCACTGAAATCAGTCATATTGTTTTGGATGCTGTTGAGGGGAACGGCCTGTCAGGGAAATGCTGCCATCGCCAAATACGTTGAACTAAGTTGGGTTCGGCTGCAGTGAGGAGGAGCTAAAAGTGTGAAAATGCAACACTTTAGTAGCAATAGTAGGAAGGTAGATTATTATTCCAACAACTGTAAGTTCAGAAAGGTTGGCACTGAACGAGAACTTGCTGGCCTCCTGGATCAATCGTTGAAAGTAAGCAAACAGTTACAGCAGCAGTAAAGAAGGCAACTGGTATGTTGGTCTTCACAAGGAGGGAAATTGAATATAACGGATGTCTCACTGCAATTGTACTCGGTGTTTTAAGGCCAGGGTTGGGGTATTGTGTGCAGTTTTGGCGTCCATGTTTGAGGAAGGATGTTCTTGCTATGGAGGCAGTGCAGCGAAGGTTTACCAGCCTGATCCCTGGGATTGCAGATCTGTCATATGTGGAGCGACTAAAGTGGTTAGGACTATTTTCATTGCAGTTTAGAAGCGTGAGAAGGAATGTCATAGCAAATTATATATTTCCAACAGGTTTAGGCAGGGTAAATTCAAAAATAATGTTTCCAATGATGGGGGAGTCCAGACCTCGGGGTCATATTTGAAGTTGAGAGGTAAACCTTTTAGGACTGAGTTGTGGAGAAGGTTCTTCAGCCGGACAGTGGTGAATTAGGAAAATTCACTCCCAAAGAATGTAGTTGAGGCGAAGTAAAAACTGGCGAAAGAAAGGATAAATTACACATACTCTTGGGGCTGAAGGAATCTCTTTATATGGGGGAAGGCATGGTCAGGATATTGAATTTGATGGTCAGCCGTGAGCAAAATGAATGTCGGAGCAAGCTCTATGGGAGGAATGGCCTATTCCTCAATTTAATTTCTATGCCAACAGATATCTACAAGCAATGCAGTTAGCTTCCTGGGGGGTGTCATTAACAAGATACGGATCTTGGCTGTCCACTTAAATACCATGAGAGCAAAATCAGGTTAAATGCTAGGAAATAGCACGTGACTCATCAAAATATGTTCAGCTTCTTTGATTCGCAAGTCAGGAGTCTGGTGAACACTGAAACGTTCCCTACCATGTCACCTAACAACCTGTCTTGAAATAATATTCTCGTTCCTTCACTGCCGCTGGATCAAAATGTTGCAACTTTGTCGCCAACAGTTTTTTGGTTGTGCTTGTATCACATGGAATGCAGCGCTTCAGGAAGCAGTTCAAGGATAATTTGGCAACGAAACTTGGGAGTGGGCAATAATAATTGACGTTGACAACAACTCTCCAAGCTCAAAAATGTATTTAAAATGTACAGCAAAATAACACTCTATTTTCCCATTATTATTTGTGAAAATTAACCGCTTAAAGTGATGATGTTACGTTAGACTGAATATCAAAGTTATTTTCGTGATAGGACATTCGTCAGGACGGATTGTGCTTTTGTGCCAAAGAAATTAATCTTGAAAGAATGCATGCTTTGACTAAAATCAAGACACAGCGAAACTCAGAGTCGATTCGTGGCCTGGATGAAATCTAAAGGGCGGATTGCATGCATTTTGTGCAGGACTATTCAGGTGGAGGAATTCCCGTGCGCTGCAGGAGAAGTGCTGATCTAATATCCTGAGTCCGTTAATTAGATAATGACATGAACTCCGCCCACATAAGGGGAAGAATTACCGCTGCGAGAGAAGTGGACAATCTGATGGCAGGAGGCTCTGTGGTTCCTTCATCACCAGGTCGAGGAGTGGCCACTATTGTGACTACATAACTATTGCCACTACATAACGAAAGAGAAACTCATGGAGGTCAGGCTCAACTTAATTGCATGGCATCTTTGAGGCTGCATACAGTTCCCAGTGGAGAAGTGAGGAATTTGGAAGGCCGTGATGAAATGACGAGATGCTAAGAGAGATGTATGATCTTCGGCAGAGAAGTGTTCGATCGTGTATACTGGGGTCTGGTGGGGATGGCAGGGGGATGGCGTGGGGCGCTGGAGATGCGTTTTAGTTCCATTTGCACAACAGATCCCGAAAATAGGTCGACTTCCCTTTCCCAATGTTAGTCCCAGCTCAAACGATGTTGCTCAGCTATCAGTGTAATTTTGGTGTCCCCACCATCACGGCTGAAAGAGCGCTGGGGCTGGATGACACACGAGGATTTTATTGGTGATCAACGTAATTGCTCCAATAAGCCAAATGACTCCTAAGATTCTCTTACCGAAGGGCGGGTAACCATCAGGTCAGGCGTTGCTTTAAGTGCACCCACATGCCGTCTCCAAGCCGCTTCAATTTCCACCTCACAACATGTTTGTCCGAACCCAGTGTCTGCCATGAACTCGTTGTCTTGCTGGCGACGGACAATTGATTAGTACAAACGCGGACTTGCGTCAATCATTGGCTCTTTTTACCGGTGTACAATCGGAGTCAAACTTTTATATATACTGAAGCACCTGCAAAAGCGGTGGCCATTGCCCATTTTGGTGGTAGGAATTACTAGTCTAGACATGTCAAAGCATGGACTAGTCTAGACATGTCAAAGCAAAGCTGTAGGATTATGTATAAATAAAAGGTGTCCATATTAAGTGATGGTGGTTCTGACCGAGTGCTTATGTGTATTTATCTCAAACAGGGCAAAACTGAACTGAAAGTTTATTCGTATGTAAATTGGAATGCAATTCATTTCATATTGTGGACAAAAATCTTGACTGTGCTTGATTCAAATAGGAAAGCAGTCAATGAATAACAACGCACATGCAAAAGAACAAAGGTTTTGTGGAATCAGAGGAATGAATTTGTAAAAGTCGTTAAATGATGCTCGTGACTAGGAAACAGTACCATATATCCATGTAATTATTGCATTTTATCAATTGTCATGCAAGTTCCTCACTGATAACCCTCATGTTGAATGATCTGGCTCTTTGAGAAACCAAATGGTACTCTAAAGTTGTTGATCATGAGGCACAGAATGATTGTAAAGTGTTTGGAAATGAGGCATATATGCATTTAGCACAATGCAAAGCGATGCCCACATGGGGCACATTACACAAAGGGTCCGTTCGTTCTTGGGTTGGAAGTACAAAACGTAGATATTGCTGTTAAATGCGCCAGCTGTCAAAGCTTGTCAAATTACAATTATTTGGACAGATTCGCAAGAATAAAAAATGTGAAGCCAACTGTTGCATGAAAAGGGTATGCTGCATGAAAAAAGAATGGTCGTTTTGAATGTGCTCAAGGTCGACCTGCCTAGCTTGAACATGAACATAAAATAACGCTTAACTATTGCCTGTTTCATTATCCATGGCAATGGCTCCATTAATCAGTGGTTTAAATTCTGAGCATTCTAATGTGGATATGGCAATGCTCCCTGTTGTTTTGAAATACACATAATTAGAACATAAACTGAAAAAATTTGGAGCAGACTATTCCAGCTGTTAGGAACTGTATTTCAATCGCTAAGTTGTTGCTCGAGAAATGCATTGGCTTCACGCTTTCGCTTCTCGGTCGACCTGAAACATATTATTAAAGGATATTGTGTCATTATACAGCAGTCAACTGTGATCAATATTTACTTAGCACCGAATTGTTTTGCTATTTTAAAAATGCAGAAATAAACGATGCTTGGTAGAATCAACACTCGGAGCTCACAAAATATTTTGTGGTATTTTATAACTGAGCATATTCGTTCTGAGGCACCAAACATTTCATCAGCCTTCGTAAGTTTTTGTCTACACTTGTGTAGGATTTCCACCCACTGCAATGTTTTGCTGATGCACTATAAGTTCAGGACACAGTCTCTTTGATATCCACTTCGAGAGAAATTATGCATCGATCAAATTGGAAGCTTTTCAACGTTGATATATTATGTCCCTTACCATTGGAACATAATTCTCAGACAGATTGATACCAAAAGCAATATTTTCCAGGTCGCTATTCATTTATGGAGACAAGACCGGAAGAACGTATGTGATGGCAGGAATGTACTTGCCATGTCCAAAAAAAAAAATTCTTTATTTTTGTTTATTATTTCTGAGTTGTATGATTCAGTTGGTTTACTATGGTGCCATACCTTTCTGTCAGTTATTGATTCTTTCTAGGAACCGTCTCCAGGTAGGAAGGGATAGGTATCTCCTGCCTTTGTTGCCAATGCATTGCAATGCCGGTGTTTCCCTTTAATGAAACGTGGGATCCTTGTAACATTACGAATCTGGTTTGATTTTTGAAATTCCCAATACCCCTAGCATTCCTCGAACTTTTGAACGTAGATTTGAAATAAGTTAACCTGTTGCACCTTCATTAAAATTATTTCAATTCCAATTTCCCTTTTCAACGTGAACCCTAGGCATATGGAAGACGAAAACGTGACAACCGTTAATCCTTTACATTATATTCATTATGATTAATTTGTAATTCGTACGAAGTTCTAGAACTATGGATATTGAAACGAGTGCCCATAGTTCATATTTTTCAATAATTTCTCGATATGTATTCCATAAAATGTTAACTCAGTAGGCCGGTTAAATTGACGTTCGATGTATTGAAAGTGAACTTTCATCCCAGTTGTTTACGTATGCTTCTATGTGAGTGTTGCAAATGTATTAATGGAAATGGTGTAATTTAGGAACACTAAATGGGACAGAACATCACGTGCATCACGTTGAACTGATGATATCGCACCAGTTGTTCTTTGCCTTCAAACCTTCATTTCCACTGAATTAACTGTGAAGGCGCATTGATTTAATGAAGAGGGTCCACAAACAAATACGCTGCCAATATTTATCATCCTTTGGCTACCAACTGAAAATATCAAAACAAAACAAAGGACAATCAGTATATCACTCTGTGTGTCGAATTATAGTTTATAAACCATAATTTTCTGTACAGTTTCCACACTTCTACCTGTAATGATGTACTATTTGCGACAGAATGCTGAGGATTATATTTTCACTGTATAAAATTTATTTTAGTCCATTTTCACAATGTACCACATTCACGCAGAGCAATCCAATGCTCTAAATTAATAGGCAAGAATATACTTTTTAAAAGGAACTATACTTATCCAATCTTTTTAGTCTGCATATGGCACTGGAAAATAATGTTAAAGCACGTTATATTTTCAGAGATCATTAAAATCAAATTAGTACTCATTCATACAATTTTGTTCTGTTTGAAGTTTGAATTGAAGTTTTATCACTTCAAATTTGTTAAGGCACCTTTTGGCTTTATTTATGTACATGTGAGCAGCCAGAAAATTTAACTGTCCCCTTTAAATTCATAATTGATTGGTTGCAACATGCATTCCATCGTATGGATCTGTTCTGTATTCATGGTGTCCGGAAGGTTTAATTCCACGATGTTGCATTTTTTAGTGATGCATATTGGTGCACATAAAATTAAGCCAAGTCGTTTTACATGGGGGAAAGGAAGGAAAGAAGAAGCAATGTTGATCAAATGAAATGACTTTGCCTGGGAAAGAGTTTGGATTGTGCAAAAAATCAGACATTGAGTACTCATGCTGCAAGGCCTGTTTAAGTGATGCAGATTACATCAATTTATTTGTTCTGTCTTCTAAAGAAATCATAGGTTTGCTCCTTGAGAATAATTTTGCACTTTCCTTACAGCAGTGAAATTATATCTTCAAATTTTTTATTCCAATGATGGACATCCACTAAATCACTCTTCTCCACTGTAACAAGACCAGCTAATACTTGCTGAACAATGAACTGACAATGTTTGCCTGACTTGATATATGATGTATTTTGAGCATGAAAATGCTGCGAGAAAATATATGCTTATTTATAAATATCATGTATTCTCTCTTTGCGGCTTATCTGGCATTGAACTTATTGCTATTCGACTTAGCTTAACACAATCAGACTTTAGAAGAAGAAAGAGTAGTCTTTTGAAGAATCATTTCACTTCACATCTACCAGGTACATCCACCCTTAATTAACAAGACGAATACATCACACGAAATTCAATTTTTGTTCTCACCAAGGCACTGTACGATACAGAATTATTTATTTATCAATGCATTCAAACCTTTTGGAAAAACAATACCGTTTGCCTTCCTAATTTAATTTACATGATAGGTGTTAATGATGTACGATTCGACCACTGGTGTCATTTTGTTAATCAGCACTTACACATGTGTCTTAATTTAAGAAATATTCTGCATTTCTGTTCCCTCTATCGAAGTGGGTAACTTCATGCTTTCCACAATGCATTCTGTCTCTGGTGTTCTTCACCATTCATTAGGATGTCCATGTCCTCTTGCAGTCTATTTACATCCTAGTTCACATTCTTATACACCTCTGTACCAACAATAACTTGGCAATATTGCTTTTAGCCCCCAAATCCGGAACAGTGAAATATATGTTATATGGCTGGTGCAGTCAATAGTCCGTGTGACTTCCAATTAATCACTTCGTCACTTCCTACGATGGAACAATTTATTGATACTTTCTGCTTTATTCCGGTGCCTAATTCTCACAGAATCACACAAAACATCAGTGGCCATTGGGGCCATCGGATTGGCACCAACACAGAAACAATTTACACCCCACTTAATCCCATTCACAAGCACCGGCCCCACACGCCTTTAATGTTAGGACGTGTCAATTGCTTAGCTTGGTATTTTTCGAAGGTTGTCAGACAACTCGCCTCTACCACACCCGCAGGCAGCACATTCCAGGACGCCACCTACTTCTAATTAAAAACGCTTTTCCTCATACCCACCGTAAGCATTCTGACCCTCACCTTGAACCCTTCAACCCTCGTGAGTGACCCTTCAACTAATGGTAACAGCTGTTCTTCATCGACTCTGTCCAAGCCCCTCAGAATCTTGTTCATCTCAATCCTGTGGCTGCCCAGATTTCTATGTTCCAACGAAAGACTATCCAATCTCTTTTCATGAGTTCATTGTTGCTCCCCAGGCAGCATCCTGCTGAATATTGCAATGACATCATTGTTTTAATATGGTGAGCAGGATTGCACACAGCTGTGGCATCACCAAAGTTCAATACAATTCCAAACTGACGTCGCTGCTTTCGTAATCTATGCCTCAATTAATGAGCCAAATGACCCATATGATGTTTTTATCACGCAACGAACATGCCCTTCTGCCTTTCGTGATTTTTCTACAAACACACCAAGGTTTTTAATTCCACAGATCTTCCTAAAATCATGCCTTTCATTGATTATATCCTTGTCAAATTACTCCTTGCAATGTGTATCACTTGAGACTTTTCAGGGTTAAATTCCATCTGCCACTTATATGCCCATTCACCACCCCTCGATCCGTCTATGTCTTATTGCAGCCGAAGTCAACCAGCCTCAATGTTAACCAGCTGGTCAATCGTTGTGTCACCTACAAACTTACTAATGTAGCCCCCCGCCCCCACCCCCCCAAATAATCATCTATAATGTTTATCTCAATGAGGAATAACAGGGGATCCCCGCTATATGCGACTCGACAGTGACTTCCAGTTACTAAAGCAGCCTTCTGTCGTCAAACAGTGTCTCCTATAACTGGGTCAATTTTGAATCCACTTTATGAAATTACTCTGTATCCCATATGCATTTGCCTTATTTATAGATCTCCCATGTTGGACGCTGTCTAAGGGTTTGCTGAAATCCATGTAGACTACGTCAACTGCACTATCTTCATCTAAACACCTTGTTAATTCCTAAAAAAAACCAATTCAAATTGGTAGGCATACACTCGCTCAGAAGTAGCAATGATGACCAACACTGATCAAGCCTTCTGTCCGGCAGTGGACAGAGATGCTTTCCTTCAGAATCTATGTTTGCAAATATTTTCTGTGTCAGTGACGAGAGACTCACTGCTCTGCACTTCACTGATTTCTCTCTACATTCCTTCCTAGATTGCAGAACCACAGCAGCTGTTCGCGAGTTTTTGGACACCTTCTATTTTGATATGGAGATGCTGGCGTTGGACTGGGGTAAACACAGTAAGAGTTTAAAAAACACCAGGTTAAAGTCCAACAGGTTTATTTGGTAACAAATACCATTAGCTTTCGGAGCGCTGCGCCTTCATCAGATGGAATGGATATCTGCTCACAAACAAGGAATGCAGAGACACAAAGTCAAGTTACAGAATACTGATTAGAATGCGAATCTTTACAGCTAATCAAGTCTTAAAGATACAGAAAATATGAGTGGAGAGAGGGTTAAGCACAGGTCAAAGAGATATTTATTGTCTCTAGCCAGGACAGTTAGTGAGATTTTGCAAGCCCAGGCAAGCAGTTGGGGTAACAGATAGTGTGACATGAACTAAAAGTCCCAGTTAAGGCCGTCCTCATGTGTGTGGAACTTGGCTATCAGTTTCGGCTCAGCAACTCTGCGCAGTCGTGTGTCGTGAAGGCCGCCTTGGAGAATGCTTACCCGAAGATCAGAGGCCGAATACCCGTGACCGCTGAAGTGTTCTCCAACAGGAAGAGAACACTCTTGCCTGGTCATTGCCGACCGGTGTTCATTCATCCGTTGTCGTAGCGTTTGCATGTTCTCCCCAAATTGCCTCAAACAGACCATTGTCCGCAGCAAGCTACCCAGCCTTCAGGAGAATAGTGACCATGACACCACACAACCCTGCCACAGCAACCTCTGGAAGACATGCCGGATCATCGACACGGATACCATCATCTCACGTGAGAACACCATCTACCAGGTACACGGTACCTACTCGTGCAACTCGGCCAACTTTGTCTACCTGATACGCTACAGGAAAGGATGTCCCGAGGATTGTTACATTGGAGAAACCATGCAGACGCTACGGCAACGGGTGAATGAACCACTCGACAATCACCAGGCAAGACTGTTCTCTTCCTGCGGGGGAGCACTTCAGCGGTCACGGGCATTCGGCCTCTGATCTTCGGGTAAGCGTTCTCCAAGGCGGCCTCCACAACACACGACAGTGCAGAGTCGCTGAGCAGAAACTTACAGCCAAGTTCCGCACAAATGAGGACGACCTCAACCGGGATCTTGGGTTCATGTCACACTATCGGTAACCCCCACAGCTTGCCTGGACCTGCAGAATCTCACTGGCTGTCCATTCTGGAGCCAATACAAATGTCTTTAACCTGTGCCTAATGCTTTCTCCACTGACATTGTCTGTATCTTTAAGCCTTGATTAGCTGGAAAGATTCTCATCCTAATCAGTATTCTGCAACTTGAGTTTGTGTCTCTGTATGCCTTGTTTATGAGGAGATATCCATTCCACCTAACGAAGGAGCAGCGCTCCGAAAGCTAATGCCAATTGCTACCAAATAAACCTGTTGGATTTTAATCTGGTGTTGTTAAAACTCTGACCTTCTATTTCGCCGGAGAATTATTGATTTGAATGAGAGCCCCGGTGATTTCGCCCCTTGCCTCTCACAGCATCCTGGTTCATTATTCTTCCAGAGATGAATTATGGAAATTTGCCAACTTTTAAGTAAGCACACCGAATACCTTTTCCTTCCAGATTTTAGCAATTTGCAAATGAACATCGCAGTCTATCTCCCTGAATTGTATGCATTCATCCCCTCTCTCTTGGGTGAAGATAGATCTGAAATTTTCGTTTAGCTCTGTACCAATGTCCTCTGGTTCCACCCACATATTTTCTCCTTGGAACCTATTACGCGCTAATCTTCACCCGTTTATCCGCTTCCCATTGATATACTGATAAGACATTTTGGAATTGTCTGTACTTTTAACATCCACAGTTATCTCATATCCCCTATCTAACGTCCTTATTGCTTTCTTAAGCTCCAACCTGCACTGACCGTGCATGAATAATGCCTCCCTTGATTTGCTCCCATTGTTTTTCCTTCTCTTGATATCCTGAATACCTCTGGTTATTCAAGATTCTATGGACGTGATATGCCTATAGAACACACTGGACTTGTATCCTACTCTTTTCATGTTTTGAAATCCACCCCCCCCCCCCCCCCCAACAGGCACAATGCTTTTCCGTGGAATTAACTATTTGTTGCTGTTCCCAACCACTAAGCCCGATCCTGCATTGTGTTATGAAATGTGCTCTTCACCAATCCAAAGATATCCTTTGCAACTATCTATTTCCTTGTCAAAAACAAGCTTATATTGCGCTATGGTTATCATGAAATTGCTTCTCTCAACCTCCAGAAATAACGTCGGGTATCAGTTTACGGCCTGGCTCGGGTGAAACCGGAAATTTCCGCCCGAGGCCAGTGGAGATTACGTTCATCGCACCCTCACCCGCACCGATTCCGTGGCAGGAGAGGCGGTACAATTCCGTTCATGTTATCTTTTTGAATCGCGATTAAGTTTAAAAAAGATGAAAAAGTCATTTATTCTGGGCATTCGTTGCCCCCTGCACAATACGAAGAAGTGTGAGAACGTAAAAATGAGGTCTGAAGTAGAAATGACACAATAAACATGCTCTGATGAGTTGATAAAGAAAATTTATGAAGGTATTGCGGGAGATTACATCGCAGAGTATTTTCGAGAAATTTGTTTGAACGAGTACTATGAATAGCCAATCAAGAAAATCTGTATTTTTTTGTTCTGGCCAAGTGCATTAAGGCAGAGTTAATTAAGACCTCACAGTTAATGTTGATACATAGAAAACGGTCATTGTTTAGTTGGTCACATTAATCATGTTGGGAAATGAATGGTATTTTTAATGTTACAGTCAAATTCTCAAAAAAAGGTGGCAAGTAAACATAGCCTAATTTCTTTACTTTGAATAGCGATAGAAATGCAGAAGATGTAAAACATCCGAAAGGAAAATGTGATTGGAGTTGTTTTGAAAAGGTGATGAAAAGTGGAAACCATAGACATTTGAATAAAACGTTACCTCGTGTAAAGAGAAGAGTGGTTTGATGGAGGATTGTTGAATTCCAGGAGAAAGGAGACTTCAAAGGTTTTTTTTTGCAAGAAACAGAATATGATCAGGCTGAAAATCGGATTTTGGAAAACACTGAAGCCGACGTGTGCGGTTTGCTGGCTGGCCAGATCTGTTAGGAAAAAGCGTGGTGACTTATAATATCTGAAAGTGAAAAAAGATGGACAACGAGAAACTGGAGAAACAGTTTGTTTTCACCTTCAGAAAACACCCGGCGAGCAGTATGTACTTCTGCCGTAAGTTTACAGTAGTTCATATGGTGCGTTCCTGTCCAACGAGACATAGAAACATAGAAACATAGAAAGCTACAGCACAAAACAGGCCCTTCGGCCCCAGAAGTTGTGCCGAACATATCCCTACCTTTTAGGCATACCTATAACCCTCCATCCTATTAAGTCCCATGTACTCATCCAGGAGTCTCTTAAAAGACCCTATTGAGTTTGCCTCCACCACCACTGACGGCAGCCAATTCCACTCGCCCACCACCCTCTGTGTGAAAAACTTGCCCCGAACATTTCCCCTGTACCAAAACCCCAGCACCTTAAACCTGTGTCTTCTCGTAGCAGCCATTTCCACCCTGGAAAAACGCCTCTGAGAGTCCACCCGACCTATGCCTCTCAACATCTTAGATACCTCTATTACGTCTCCTTTCATCCTACGTCTCTCCAATGAGAAAAGACCGAGCTCCCTCAGCCTATCCTCATAAGGCACGCCACTCAATCCAGACAACATCCTTGTAAATCGCCTCTGCACCCTTTCAACCTTTTCCACATCCTTCCTGTAATGAGGCGACCAGAACTGAGCACAGTACTCCAAGTGGGGTCTGACGCGGGTCTTATATAGCTGCATCATTATCCCCGGACTCCTAAACTCAATCCCTCCGATTGATAAAGGCCAGCACACCATACGCCCTCTTAACCTCCTCCTCCACCTGCGGGGCCGATTTTAGAGTCCTATGGACCCGAACCCAAGGTATTTCTGATCCTCTACAGTACTAAGAGTCTTTCCCTTTACATTGTACACCTTTATCCCATTTGACCTGCCAAAATGGACCACGACGCATTTATCTGGGTTGAAGTCCATCTGCCACTTCTCCGCCCTGTCTTGCATCATATCTATGTCCCTCTGTAACTTCTGACATCCCTCCAGACTATCCACAACCCCACCAAGCTTCGTGTCGTCGGCAAACTTACCAACCCTTCCCTCCACTTCCTCATCCAGGTCATTTATGAAAATGACAAACAGCAAGGGTCCCAGAACAGATCCCTGGGGCGCACCACGGGTGACGACCTCCATTTAGTAAAAGTCCCATCTATACACACTCTCTGCCTCCTTTGGGCAAGCCAGTTCTGGATCCACAGGGCAGCAGCCCCTTGGATCCCAAGGCCTCTCATTTGTTCGAGAAGCCTTCCATGGGGGACCTTATCGAACGCCTTGCTAAAATCCATGTAAACCACATCTACCGCTTTCTCTTCGTCAATGTGTTTAGTCACATTTTCGATGAACTCCACCAGGCTCGTAAGGCACGATCTGATGTCCGATTTTTCTTTGAAGCAATTACCTTTTCCAGAAAGTTAAAAGCATCCTGCTAAAAATGTCAGTATATGATTTCGTTTTAAGTGCAGTTTTAAAATCATATGTTTGAATGAGTACTATGAATAGCCATCCAGGGAATCCTGCCCTCTTATAATATTTTCGGAAGAAGATTGATTAAGTCAACAGAAGTAGAGATTGCAGTCGAATCGTCAATTTCCGTGTGGGAAAATTGTCCATTGTTGAAAGTCAGATTGATCAAGTTGAGTTCTGTTAACATCAATGAAGGGGCCGAAAGTATGGTAGATACATTTTCACACAATACAAAGTTTTAGGAAAGTGTTTTTTTTTCAAACAACGTGAGGAATTTACAAAGTGATTCAAAGTTTTGGAGAGTGGGCACACAGTGGCGGAGAGAGCATAACAGTAAAATGCGAACTTGTACACGTCGCTGAAATAATCTGTTATTTGATAAAAAAGAGGGGGAGCAGACACTTACGGTAGAGAGATATCTGGTTACCCTCATGCTTCAAACGCAAGAAAAGTTTATTTGCGTTTCCAGTCAGAGATGAAGAAGACAAGTTCAACGTTTGCATTTGTTCCGAAAGGCATGCATTGCCCAGTATAGGAGCGTTGCTGCAGTTGCACGGTGCGTGCGTGAGACGGTACCTGCAGTGTTATTCGTCCTTTTGTTCCCGGTACCTGAGATATATAATTGCATTAGAATTCGTTCAAATTTGCATCACTGGACTCATTACTGAATGGAAAGTTTTTATTTTCATGCGGACAGGCTGCTCGGTTTGGTTCGATCCCCTTTGGATTTTAGAATAATTAATATATATCCTGTCAACACATACAGCGTCCTAAAGGATGCAGTTTATGTGTTCCCGATTTTCCTGCATGAGTGAGGCAACTGCAGACATGCCGAATTGACCTAGATTTCTGAGCTGTTCAGTAGGAGATCAAATGAGATATCGTTCACGCAAAGAATGACGTATGTTCTGCCCCTTCGCAAACAACAACAACAGTTATTAAACTGCGATTATTTTCCGATTGCCTCACCAAATTAGGATATGGTTCATTTCTGATATCAGTATGCCCAGATGGGCAGAAGGTTCCCGCTGTTTCTTTGCTTCAGCGATCTGCGGTTACCGAGCTTGACACTACGAATGCATTCGTACATCCGTTAGCCACATCCTCCAACGTTTACATGACGACGACGCTGCTTGCGATATGCCGTGGTGCAATCTACGCCAGCGCCAATAACATTCATACACACACACACATATATATATATATATATATATATATATATATATATATATATAAAACGCAGACGAAATTCGAAAATCCAGGTTCCCCTTAATCATTTTACGAGAAACACTGGTCAACAAAGTAAACAGTGCAGCTGCCGTATCCTGTAACAATCAGAATCAAGACGGGAGAAATAGCAATAACTGGAAAACTACTGTCGAACAAATGAAATATTGCACGTTAAGTTACAGACAGATTTGCGACTGTCCCCAACAATTTGCGCAGGCATTGAACAGTTGCCACTGATCATCGTGGATAAAAAAATATCCTTTAAGTTCTTCTCTACTTCACCTGGAATTATAGTTGATCTCCTTTCATGATCCAGCTTCTAATTTCCCTTCAAGGGCCACTCCATCTCCAACTGCTCCAAAGGTTGATTGCATCTGTGTGGTTCAATCTCTTTGCAGAAATTACGTCCCAATGGGTTTAAACTTCTGTGTCTCAGCAACTGACAATCAACATAATCTCAGCTCTGTAGTTCTACTGACCAGACGAAAACTGCTCATGAGTTTTTATTTCCCCGCTGCTTCCAAATTCATGCTGCAGAGAATCCTCAGCTTCACTATGCTGGACTTGACACATCAACACAACTCATATCGTCCAAAGCCACGTTTGGCCTGACTATCAGTTGCACTTTGTGGACCCTTCTTCAACTTCACTGAGGCTCTTGATTACATTTAGTGAGCTAATGCTGGATAAGCTTCACTGAGCCGACCTTTCAGCAGCTTCATTGAGCTGATCCCTGATCCCCAACATAGAAACAGAAAATAAATGAATGTTGGCATAGGTAACTAAGTTGATGGATTTAACTTAGTTAGAGACATTTGAGACAGGATTTTGGGGGTTCGAAGCAATACTTCAAATGAGATGTTAAATCAAACCTATGCGGGTCAGTCACGCTACATTATTTTGAAGAACAACAATGGTGTCATCCCTGGTGTTATTGCACACATTTCGCCTGTTATCCCTATCACCAGTAAACCTCAAGGGAATTCTGGACTATGATTCCGAATGCCCTTTGCGACTTCTGAATTCGTTCGCCATTTAGAAAACGTCCTATGCCTCTATTCTTCCTAACAATATGCATATCCTCTTTGCCCACTCTCCTAATCTGACCAGTTCCACGTGCAGCATCTCCGGCTCATCAACACTACCTGTCCCTCCGCCTATCTTCAAATCATCTGAGAACTTAGCTACAATGCTCCCAGTTCCTTTCTCTAGATCATTTATGTAGAGTGTGAAAAGTTGTGGCCCGAACACTGAAACCTGCGGATTTTTCAATAGTCACCGATGCAAACCTAAAACCCCCGTTTATTTGCATTGTCTGCCTTCTACCAGTCGACTTTGTGTGAATGCTAACA